>NC_080388.1:14675092-14975092 GCF_028751815.1 Salvia miltiorrhiza
CTGCGAGACAAGAGGGTTTTTGGAGCAATGGGATTGAGGTCATTGAGGACGCTGTCATCCGAGACATCGCGAGCCATAGTCATCTTCGTCGCATCTAAGTCCCGTTAGGGGTGCTTCTGATTGTTGTTGTTCCGTGCCCGTCTTGGCCTGCTTCATGGCTGATTGGGTTCTTTGGTCTTTGTCTTTTGTTTGTTTGAGCCGGATTTACTTGGGAACGATGGTGAGGCCGGAGTTCCTGAAGTGTTTCCTTCCGCTCGTTTGCTTTTTTGTTCTGCTCTTGTCAAGTACACTTTCTGCTCTTGTCAAGTACACTCGTCCCATAGTTGGCGTCTCTGTGCCTTCATGGGTTTGTTCTTCCTTTGTTTTATCTTTTATAAAATACCGCTTTTAATAAAAAAGAAGAAGTCCTCTTCAAATAATTCAAAGAATTACAAAAATAAAGAAATTGTTTTATCTGAAAATTTCGAGAGAAATTTACAAGATTGGAAATTACCAAAGGTCTCTCAAACAAAAATTTATAAACAAGGAACCTTCGAATTCCGAAGTGATTATATCGTAAAAACGATAGAACAATCAATTCCTCTCATAGGAGGATTTGATTCTTTTAAACTTCTTTCTAAAGATCTAATTGAAGATCATAAATCTCAAAATTATATATTTTTACATCTAGGAATGGTTCAAATTGGTTTAAAACCATTAACTAGAGAAGGATTAAATGTCAGTGCCTTAATTATGGTCAGAGACCAAAGGCATCTTCAATTCGAAGATTCTTTATTAGGAATTGTTGAATCTTCACTTTGTGATGGTCCAATATATTTTAGTTGTTTTCCAAATTTTCCTGTGTCTTTATCTGATCCAACAATTATGGATACTCTTACTTTAAATATAAAGACTGAAGGTTTTAAAATGAATTCTCGAACAGAAAATATTGTTCTTACTTATAGAATTTGTTATAAAGCTATGAACACTACTATTTCTAGATTTAATATTCAAACTGATCAAATAAGATCTAGAAATGGGGAAACCACTCTTTTATTACTGATACTGCCAAAGGAAATCTAGCAGTACCAAAAACCATAAAATGGAATCAAGTAACTCTTCCAGAAGTCTGGAAACTTGAAAATATTTCTCCACCTGTTAAAGAAGAAAAAAGAGAACTTGAAAGCATCGTTCAATATGTTGATGGTGATGTTGAAATCAAGTTCAAATCTAGAAGGTTTCGTCTTAAATTAGATGAAGAACTTTTAAGTACTTCTAGAGCTTCTACTTCTTCTGTTCCTTTATCTGATTTTGAAAGAGTCAGTATATCTGGAATTAATAAAACTCCAGAACAGGTTTCTCAACCTGAATACAAGGTTGAAGTACCAGAGAGTAGAAATTATAGGAGAAATACTGGATCTCCTACACTCTCCGATATGGGTTACAGCAGTAATGTCTTTATGATTAAAAATCTTTCTTTCTCTAAAAGAGTAGAGAAAAGTCTTAATAAGACTAAAAATAGTGAAAAAAGAAAATGGTTTCTTTATTCTCTTTCTACAGGTCAAAAATCTCTTTATACAAAAAGATATGATGAATGGAGTAAAACTCATGGATTAAAATTAGATTTTTTCTCTTGGCTTGAAAATCTTTATTTTCCACAAAGAGGAAAAGAATTTCCTGATTTTAATAACAAAAGTTTTTTATCAGTTTTAGAAAAGAAATATAGAATTTATTCTCATGAAACTGATGAAGCTGTTGAGGAAATTCATCCTCCATTTTCTACTCTTGTTCTTAAAAAAGGAGAAAAAGAGATTTTTGCTACTCCTATTAAATCCGAATCCGGAAAAGGAGACTTTGATAATATTATACAGCAAAATAATTTTACTAATCTTGCTTTACATTCTCTTGGTAATCAAACCAATAGAATTGAAGAAATGCTTTGTCCTAAAAAGGAAAAGTATACAGATACGCTTATGATTAAACCTCCTCCTAATCTTAAAAAAGAAAATTTTCTGTTAAGTTCTAAAAAGGACAATGATTTTTTAGATGGTTTAATTACTAGACTGCAAAAAATTAGTGTGACTGAAAAACATGATAAACCTGGAAGCAGTTATAATCATGTTTCGGTTATCACTAAAGAAGAAAATTCTTCTGATGACGATTTACAAGTCAATAAAATTATTAAAGTGGCTAATGTTAAACCTTTTTATACAAAAAATACTCCTATTGATCTTCAAATTGAAGACCATAAGGATTTTGCTCAATTCAGTGGTGAAGCCATTACTGAATGGAATATCGATGGAAAATCTGAATATCAGATTAAAACTATTGTTAAACAAATGCTTATTTATTCATCAGCAGCCAAAATTAAAGGCAATCATGATAAGCAAATTGCTCAAGCAATTATTACTGGATTTACTGGTCAATTACAAGGCTGGTGGGATTTTTATATCTCAAAAGAAGCTAAGGATAAAATCCTTAGAGCCAGTATTACTGATCCTACCTCTAATAGAGAAGAATCAGATGTTGTTAATACTCTTATTTATACTATCCTGTCTAATTTTGTTGGAACTAATGAGTTACAACTAGACAGATCTCAGAAACAACTGATGAATCATAGATGTGTTACTCTTTCTGACTTTAGATGGTATAAAGATGTTTTTATGTCTAAAGTTTTAACCCGAAATGATTGTGGTATGAATTTTTGGAAAGAAAAATTTATTTCTGGCCTTCCTCCACTTTTTGCTGAAAGAGTTTCAAATAGACTAAAAACAAAATTTTCTAGTGGAAAAATAGAGTGGGAAAAAACTCACTTATGGTGATCTTTCTGCAGAAATTACTGCAGAAGGAATCGTTCTTTGTAATGATATCAAGCTAAAAAGGCAGCTTGAATTACAAAAGAATGAGAATAAAAATATCATTGGAGAATTTTGTGAACAAATTGGTTTACAATCTGAACAACAATTTTCTAAAAGGATAAAGAAAAAACATAAATTTAAAAATAAACAAAAATTTTATTCTAAAGAACCTTTAAAATCAAAACCTATTAAAAGAGGTTATCCTAAACGGATAAAAAAGGTTAAACAAAATGAAGCCATTAAACCTGTTTGTTGGAAATGTGGAAAAATTGGCCACAAAGCTAATAAGTGTTTTGTTAAGAAAAAGATTAATAATCTTAATATTGATAGAGATTTAAAAGATGCTCTATGCAATATACTTCTTAATGAAGAAGAACAAGAAGATCTTTATGTCAATTTTATCAGAGAAAATTCCTCTGAATCTTCAGAATATGAATCTGAAGAAAATGAACAACAAAATTGCAATGAAGATTGTGATTGTGATGTATGTCTTATTAAATTTATGGGATTAGAAATTAATGTTATTTCTAATGAAGAAAACTTCATTCTTGATCTAATAGATCAAATAAAAGACCCTATAGAAAAAAGAAAAGCAATAGAACATTATCTTGTTCTAGCTTCAAGTTCTAATCAAGAACAAAAAATTACAAAACTTGAGAATCATATTTCTCAAGAAAAAGAATTATATTCTTATCAAAAAATATTAGAAAAGGCTAATCAAGTTGAAAGAGAGCCTACGATTTCTGAATTAAAAGCAGAAATTAATCAGATAAAATATGAAGTTAAAAATCTTAATGAAAGATTTGATCTTATGAAATCAAATTGGAAAATTGATTCTTCTTCATCAGACGAAGAAGATAACATTATTTCCAATAAAGAAGAAGATCAAAATATTAATCAAATAATTTTTAAGGATCTAATCTGGATCAATAAAATTGATCAAATAAGATCTCAAAAATGGTATTCCAAAGTTACATTGATTATCAATAAAGAATTTACTATTACTATTAACGCTCTCCTTGACACAGGAGCAGATGTTAACTGTATTAGTGAAGGAATAATACCTTCGAAATATTATTCAAAAACTACTCAATTTATTACAGCGGCTAATAAGCAGCCTCTCATTGTTAATTACAAATTATCTGATGTTGCTATTTGTAACTCAGGAGTTTGTTTAACCACATCTTTTATTTTAATCAAGAATATTTCTACTCCTGTTATATTGGGAACACCTTTTTTCCAAATGCTTTTGCCTATTAATAAAATTAATGAGAAAGGTTTATTTGCTAAAGTTAAAGGAAAAGATTTACATTTTCCCTTTACTTCTGTTCCTATCACTAAATCCATTAATATTATTCAAAAGATTATTGATAATAAAAATTATTTTATTAATTCTCTTAAAGAAGAGATTAGATTTAAAAATATTAAAGATAAGATTAATTCTGAAAAAATTCAAAATAAAATAAAACAAATTCTTGAAAAAATAAACAGTGAAATTTGTGCTGAAGTTCCAAATGCTTTTTGGAATAGAAAAAAGCATGAAGTCAGTCTTCCATACATAGAAGGTTTTGATGAAGATAATATTTCTACCAAAGCAAGACCTATTGCTATGAATGAAAGACTATTAAAATATTGTAAAGAAGAAATAGATAGTCTTCTAAAAAAGGGTTTAATAAGGCACAGTAAAAGTCAATGGAGTTGTCCGGCATTTTATGTTGAAAATGCTGCAGAAATTGAAAGAGGAGCTCCTAGACTTGTTATAAATTATAAACCGCTTAATAAAGCTCTCAAATGGATAAAGCATCCATTACCAAATAAAAGAGATTTGTTAAATAGATTATATACTGGAAATATATTTTCCTCTTTTGACCTTAAATCAGGGTTTTATCAAATTCTTCTTAAAGAAGAAGATAAATATAAAACAGCTTTTACAGTTCCTTTTGGACATTTTGAATGGAATGTTATGCCATTTGGTTTAAAAAATGCTCCAATGGAATTTCAAAATATTATGAATCAAATTTTTAATCCTTATATAGATTTTATAATTATCTATATTGATGATGTTTTAATTTTTTCTGAAAACATTGATCAACACTTTAAACATCTTAATATTTTTATACAAGCCACCAAAAAGGCTGGTTTAGCTATTAATATTAAGAAAGTTAGACTTTTTCAAACAAAAATAAAATTTCTTGGACATTATATTGAGAACAAAATAATTGTTCCTATTGAAAGGGTAATTTTATTTGCGGATAAATTTCCCGATAAAATTACAGATTTTAATCAACTCCAACGATTTCTTGGTTGCCTAAATTATATAGGTGATTTTTATCAAGATCTCGCAAAAGACTGTAAGTTATTATTCCAAAGGTTAAAGAAAAATCCTTTACCTTGGTCTGATAAACATACAGAAGCTGTAAAAAGAATTAAGCTCAGAGTTAAAGAACTCCCATGTTTATCTCTTGCTAATCCTGAAGCATTTAAGATAATCGAATCTGATGCATCTGAAATCGGATATGGAGGAATTCTTAAACAAAGAAATTCCGATGGTTCTAAAGAAGAACTTATTAGATTTACATCTGGAATTTGGAATGATTCTCAAAAGAATTATTCTACCATTAAAAAAGAATTACTTGCAATCGTTAAATGTGTTGCTAAATTTGAAAGTGACATATTAAACCAGAAATTCTTAATAAGAGTTGATTGTAAATCAGCTAAGGATATTCTTTTAAAAGATGTCAAAAATATTGCATCAAAACAAATTTTTGCTAGATGGCAATCCATATTAGCATGTTTTGATTTTGATATCGAACATATATCTGGAAAATCAAATTCATTACCAGACTTTCTAACTCGAGAATTCTTGCAGGGAAGAAGCCTGGAAGACCGTTGTAAAACAACGTGCTATGGGAAAACGACCAATGACGAATTTGGGAAAAAATCCAAATCCCAATAATCAAAGGACTAAAAAGTCTAATCTTCTGGCTAAAAAGCCTACCAAAGAAGAAGAAGTTAGTCTTACAAATTTTGATCCTAATAAGGAATTTGAAGATGATGATATGGCATACGATATACAATTATATCAAAATGCTATATTTCTTCAAAAGGGATCTAAAGAAGAAATTAGATACCCATATCTGAATTCCGGATATATTAATTGTTGCCCAATTGAAAAAGATCTAAAAGGTCTATCTCCATTTCAATTGGCTCAAACTCATCTTAATAAAGATATTTTACCAATTTTTGGTAAAAAGAGTAGAAATTATTTTGAGGCAATTCTCCTTGAAACAGGATCTGTTGAAATTCAACACAGTGATCGAGGTAGCGAATACGCCTATTCTAAATGTGTTATTAAGAAAATTCTTTCTGCCTCAAATTGGGGTTTGCCTACTTATCAAAGTAGACAACTTGAAACATATCAAGATCTCCCAAATTATTATAGCTTTCATGATTATGTTAAAGCTTGGGATAATTTATTCATCTATGAAAATAAAAATAGAAAACATTCATGGTGGATCAAATTTGATCTAGAGGATGTTACTCAACACATTCCTCAATGGTTTTCAATATTTTTCTTTTCATGGGGGGTATCACCCATAATATTCCCTCGAAGAATTAAACTCATATGGAGAAAATTCCAAGAAGTTAATAAACTTGAAAGTTTAGAATCAACTTTGCAATTTGCAAACTATTATTCCATCCCATGGATTCTTAGATGGGATTACATTCTTCAAACTCAGAAAAGAGAAAAACCTGAGTTACAATTCTCTCCATCAATTTTGGTCCGAAGAATTTTCATTAAATGGTGGCCAAAAGAAGATTTTTTTGGAGAAGGAAGAACCTATGACAGAAGAGGAATTCTCTCTATTAAAACATCATCCCAAATAATTGAGAGATTAAATTATCAGAATCCTTCAAAGAATTCTTTGCTTAAAGATATTTTCCAATCTATGGATAAAGATTCAATTAATTCTTTGTGGAAAGAAGTCTTTGTACAAGCAAATCCAGAAATGATCAAAGAAGGAAATTCTTCAACTCCTTCCTCATCAACGGTAGAAAATCTTATTGCCAATGATACAGAAATGCTGGATACTGAAGACTTCCAAGAAGCTCAAGATCCTTATAGTGATCTTAATAAATTTTTACTTGAAGACATAAGTCATGAATAAGAATGGCAAAACAAATGCGTAATGACGCATGCCATGATGTAATTAGATTAGTACTATTTACTTTTTGACTTTTGTTGCTTTTGCTTTTTGAAAATAATGGCTTGTTGTCGGAAGCCTTTTTGCTATAAATATGTAAGGTCCTCACTTGTTAGAGGCACCAAGTTTTAGAAGCATAAGTGTTTGTAATCATATGCTCCCTCCTCTTGTAAAAAATCCTCTCTTGTTCGTGTATTCGAAGAAATATTGAAGAAATTCTTCATGTAAGTTTTTGTTATGAATTATGAGTTTAAATCCTGTTGCATATAATAATCTTTTTTATGCTCCATATGATTATATTATATTAGATAGCAATCGTGCTAATTATTTTAAAAAATTAAAAGAAAAAATAAAATGTATTAATAATTATATTAAATATCTTGAAAGAGTTTTGGAAACTCCAGGACTTAACGATTTTCATAGATTTGAAATCTTTAATTTCAAATTACAAAAAGCTAAACAAAGCTTAAAAGCCTTTGAATCTCAAGGCTCATATTTATCTGCTGCATAATTTTGTTTGCTTAATTTAAGCAAATCTTATTTAAACACTCTGATAATATCAATTCCTAATTAGGAATTTTAGATAATTAGCACGATTGCTATCTAATATAATATAATCATATGGAGCATAAAAAGATTATTATATGCAACAGGATTTAAACTCATAATTCATAACAAATACTTACATGAAGAATTTCTTCAATATTTCTTCGAATACACGAACAAGAGAGGATTTTTTACAAGAAGGGGGAGCATATGATTACAAACACTTATGCTTCTAAAACTTGGTGCCTCTAACAAGTGAGGACCTTACATATTTATAGCAAAAAGGCTTCCGACAACAAGCCATTATTTTCAAAAAGCAAAAGCAACAAAAGTCAAAAAGTAAATAGTACTAATCTAATTACATCATGGCATGCGTCATTACGCATTTGTTTTGCCATTCTTATTCATGACTTATGTCTTCAAGTAAAAATTTATTAAGATCACTATAAGGATCTTGAGCTTCTTGGAAGTCTTCAGTATCCAGCATTTCTGTATCATTGGCAATAAGATTTTCTACCGTTGATGAGGAAGGAGTTGAAGAATTTCCTTCTTTGATCATTTCTGGATTTGCTTGTCCAAAGACTTCTTTCCACAAAGAATTAATTGAATCTTTATCCATAGATTGGAAAAGATCTTTAAGCAAAGAATTCTTTGAAGGATTCTGATAATTTAATCTCTCAATTATTTGGGATGATGTTTTAATAGAGAGAATTCCTCTTCTGTCATAGGTTCTTCCTTCTCCAAAAAAATCTTCTTTTGGCCACCATTTAATGAAAATTCTTCGGACCAAAATTGATGGAGAGAATTGTAACTCAGGTTTTTCTCTTTTCTGAGTTTGAAGAATGTAATCCCATCTAAGAATCCATGGGATGGAATAATAGTTTGCAAATTGCAAAGTTGATTCTAAACTTTCAAGTTTATTAACTTCTTGGAATTTTCTCCATATGAGTTTAATTCTTCGAGGGAATATTATGGGTGATACCCCCCATGAAAAGAAAAATATTGAAAACCATTGAGGAATGTAATGTGTTGAGTAACATTCTCTAGATCAAATTTGATCCACCATGAATGTTTTCTATTTTTATTTTCATAGATGAATAAATTATATATATATATATTTTAGGGTTAATTGTCGGAAAAACCATATACTTTTTCGATTTTTGGTTATTTCTCATGACAAAAAAGTCTGAACAGAAATCCATGAATTGAAAACTTAATTGTAATTTTCCCCCGCGTCCATTTTTTCCCCAAATTGAATCTGAGGTGGCAATCGGATTTCCAGCGTGTCATCGCCGGGAATGGAGTTTTGTGGCGATAGTGAAGCTTTTTTGAGTCCCGTCACCTCGACCTTCGGCGCCAGCAAACCAGTCAATGGTCGCCTTGCCCGAGCTTCGTGACTCCACCCCGAGTCCCCTACGCCGGCGGCGATTGGCAGTTGGCACGACAATTAGTTTTGAGAGAACTGATTTAGATCCCAGCTCCCACCTCCGCCGCCCTCATCTCGCCTCCAACCTCCGCCCTCTCGCCTCGCCGCTTCCACACACCGCCTCCGCCCTCCCCTTTCCTCTTCCAGTTCGCTCGCCTCTATTCTCATTAATTAGGGCTCATTGCTTGACAAAGCAGGGGGAGGGAGACAGAACCAGATCTGCGGCGCTTCTTTCAAAAATTTGGGTAACTGATTCAGATCCCGGCTGAAGGAATATTAAATTGAATTAACGTTCCGCTTTGCCCGATGATCGTTTCTTGGATTATTATTAATTTATCATACAACGATTAATCCTAACATGCTCCTATGAATTTAACAGCTGCACGTTGGAGTTCAGAAATACCTGAAGAATTCAGAAGAATTCGCAGATTCGCATCTGAACAGACCAGTCAGCTTCAAGCCTTCGTATGAAGCCTCAAACGTCCTCAAATCGTATTTCGCCCAGAAATACGACTTCTTCGTCTTGGAGAGAGCTTTCCGTGGCCGCCTGATTCGTCTGAATCGGAGTTCTGTGGAGGAAGTTATGGCCGTTTTACGGAGACTGCCAGAACTTGGTTTCCTGCGAAAATCTGACTCCAGCTCTGATCTTCTCGACTGTATCCCGCTCAGCTTTCACCGTTGGATGGACAACGATCTATGAAAGTCCCAAGAGAGAAATAAGCCCCACACGTTTTTCTTCCCTGCGCCCCACAGTTCTCAAAACCCTAATATATTATCAGTGTCTTTTCCTGAGAGCTGACAGCTGTATTTAATTAAAATTAAATACGTGTGGGCACAGAATTAGTGTAGGAGGCGTTTTTCTCTCCTTCTAGGGCTAGGAGACATTGGGCCAGTCCAGGGACCAGATACAAGGAATAAAGATGGGCCTCAAATAAATTAATTTATCTATGGTCAGCCCAGACCATAATTAATTTATAAATATCAGTTCATTCCACTAGAGAACCGATACTGACTTACCCCTTTATTGCCGGTGATGAGTCGGGGGCTTGTATTTAGACTTATTAAATCTCCGTATTTAAAATATCCGACATCCATTAATTAATTAGAGCTCTGACAGCTTAAATTAATTAATCTCTTTATAAATCCTTAAGCAGTACCACTCAAACTTTATTATTGCGCCTGAACTTAATCAACCTGCAGGGTTTAGCGCAATAAACCTTATTGAGCTCCTTAAGGGGATGTCATTATCCTATACCGGATACGGGTACTAATACAGATAATCAAATATCATATATTAACCGCTATCACCCAAGATACAGAGTACTCGAGTTAGTATATAACTTTCACCCATAGTAAGTCAAAGTGATATACGAATTAACATATATATCTGAATACTTATTAGTATTAAGATCTTATGAGTCACCGAGATCTTGATTCTTCACTTATGTCAGATAGAAGAATACATCTCGCTGTTGGTCCTATCAATACGTAATGACGTACCAGTATAGACAAGTAGCCAAGACAAACTACTTCCATCTATACTGCAGCCTAAACCAATAACTTGTCCTAGAGTTATTTCGGCTGTGATCATATTATATCTCTTAAGGTTATTCCAATTATATGGTCTTCTGTGATCTACAACACACCATATAATCTACTTATATAGAGATAAAGAACATACATATGCAATCATGAACACAATCAGATAGGAGATTAGATAGTGAACTTAGGAAACATTGTATACAAGCATAAAACGTTCTTGCTTTCAGTATACAAATCCAACAATCTCCCACTTATACTAAAGCAAACTTTTAGTATACAATGCGTCTATTTACCAATCACCTAACACTTCTCCCACTTATACTTAAAGTTTCCTAAGTGGGTGGCATCAATCTGGCATCAATCGCATTCCCATCTTCCAATGACCATTTGCGATAAGCCTTTTGTGTAAGATCAGTAGGTTTCTCCAATATGTGAGAATTTATTCTTTGAGCACATAACCTCGATTTACGAATAATCGTATAACTTGGTACTTACTCTCCATGTGTTTGACCCCTTGTGGTTCTAGGATTCCTTAGAGTTTGCAACTGCACTTGAGGTACCACGAAGGTGATGCTCTCACGCAAACTAGGAATCACTCTTAGACCCTGGAGGTAGTGGTCAAACCAAAAGGTTTTACCTCCCAAGGAAAACACATAGCTCGAGGTAATTATTCTTTGTTCCGGTCAGCCTGGAAATCCGAAACCGTATAATTCAAAAAGGGAACTAAACTGTTTAACTGGTAAACTACCCTTATTCTCTAGTCAAGGACTGGAGAATATAATTTTACCACAGTTCAGTCTTAACTAGAACTATACTGATATCTTACAATCATGCTAACTGCATAGCAAATATAAGATCTCGTATATAGCAATCCATACATGAAGCTATCTACTGCGGAAATGTAGAAAACTGCCTTCATTTCCTCAACCTCAATAGGCATCTTAAGACATAGTCTTTAGATCAAGGAACGCCATATCTAAAAGGTAGCAATCCTTTCTTGGCGGTATTCATACTAAAACGAGTATTCTCAGTATCAGTGTAAGACACTCGAGATAAGCCCAACATCTTTTTCTAGTGATCCCTTATAACCTTGATCACAAAGATGTATACTATACCTCCTTAGTCTTTCATCTGAAACTGTTCGGATAACCATTACTTTATGTCCTGACAATAGCTCCATATTGTCGCCAATTAGGAGGATATTATCTACATAAAATGCAAGATAAACCACATCACCGATGACACGAGAGCGATTGACACGAGATGCTTCTCTCCCTCCCTCACGTAACCTTCAGGTTGTTGCACATGGATGTCCTTCCCTCTTTCAAGGAAATATATATGACATCCATTTGCCAGACCTCGATGGTTTAAGTGAACTGCTATGGGTAAAATGATCCGAATGTTCTGAGCATGGTACTGGCGAAAATATCATCATAACCTATACCCTCACACTGGGCATAACCTTTCGCCACCAGTCTAGCTTTAAAAGCTACGACCTTGCTCATTCGGGCTTATCATTCTCTTGTATACTCACTTGCAACCTATGGCTTTACGGCATTCTGGTAGCAAGATTCTCTTAGTATACAACCATATTCTTAATGGATTGCTCCATTGAGGCGTGCCAGGAATCTACATTCTCGTCTTCCACTAATTCCAAGTAGATATCTGGGTCGATTCTCTTATATTCACTACCAGAGACTGAATCCAAAGATTCTCCCAAGAATATAAATCGATCGGGTTGTCCCACAACCCTCCCACTACAATGGATCTGTGGTGGCACATGTGTGTCAACAGTGCGTGCAGTGTCTTGTGGTACAAAACTCTTGCACACTTGGCTTGGGTGATGGAATCGCTTGTCTAATGTCTTCAATTTCTTGAAGCACACTATCTGACTTGGATTAGTGATTATTCCCATAGCCCACTTCTAAGAATCGTGTGTCATTGCTAATAACCACCTTCTGATTCTTTAGGACTAATTGCAAAGATGCATAACTCATCATTGAACATATTTTTCCAAGAGTGACCTATTTCTTCTCTCCACCACACCATCTTATATAGGGATTACACGGTGTAGTAAACTGGTTTGGAATCCCAAACACTGACAATGAATCATAAAAGATCATTCCTAACACATTATTGGCCCTTTATCCCCTTTGTCATGAATGACCTGGTCTCCATCTTTTCCTCTATACAGGATTCGCAGGTTCGAAATAGTACAACCTGGATTGAATCCAATGTACTTATTTAGACACGAGCCTTTGGATCCTATTAAGATAGATGTGACCTATTTCTAGGGTATCAATATATGTGTAAGATCCTCATGAGAGATTAGCCTTAACTTTTCTCTTTCTTTTGTTCGATGATGTAAATGCAATATAAAGGTATTTTGTAGACAAGTTATAGTATGAAGAGAGATGTTCAAAATAGCAGAATAGACAACTTTGTCATTTCTTATGATAGAAACACCACTATCAAAAATGACATAAGATCCATCTATTCAAAATTTTGGAACATGATAAGGAACTCTCAAAAACTAAACTATGTCTTTAGAACTTAAAGACAAGGCTTCAATTGCAACAACTGCGACTCTAGTCACGTTGCCTATGAAGACAATCATCTCATCACTTCTCAGCTTCCTTGTCAGCTTAAAAAGCCATGCAAGGTGTAACAATCATTATCAGTTTATCTCGTTATCCACTACTCACAACTGAGTAGAAAATGAGCTGATATGTCTCAGTTACTATAGCAAGTGAAGTACCTTATCCCTTTGCCTTGAGTATTGAAAGAAAAAATCTTCAATACTCAATCTTATCACACCACTACTCCCACTATTTCCCTTGTCTTTCTTGCCCCTTGGACCCTTCTTCTTCCCGTCATTCGACGAAGAAGATGGCTCTCCTTTGGCAATAACAAGTGCTTGCACATTCTTTCCCACAACTTCCTTAGCCGTAACTAGAGCATTCAACAACTCAAAAAGAGTATTATCTTTCTTGCTCATAACAGCGTTGAGGCGGAAGTTCTTAATTAAAAGACTTGGGAAGAGAGTTCAGGATAATATCGACTTTTGCCTCACCGTCGATACTCCCACTGAGCAAGTCAAGTCCGTCAAGAATTGCATGACATGCTCGTGCACTGAGCTGTGCTCACTCATAAAAATAATAAGATTACTCTCATCAAATTTAAATGAGCAGCTCAGTCCGACTCTCCGAACACTTTCTTGAGATTCAGCATGATGCTAATAGCATCGTCCATGCCCTGATGTTGGAGCTACAAAGTTTGTGACATTATACTCATAATATAGCATATAGCCACATTATTCGTCTTATGCCACCTTTTGTGTAATTCCTTTTTCTCATCAGTTGACTCATCGTTCGGACCATAAGAACGTGGTGTAGTAGGCAACACAAAAATTGTGTTTAGTTTGTGATAAAGATAAAAAACCAAAACTGCGTTTCCATTTTATATATGTGGACCGGTTAAAAGACTTTGTGCAAGAATAAATAAACAAGAGACATAGACATATCTGAAAGTAACGAACATAAAGCACATAATTCGTAACAATAATATTGTAACCTTTTGATAAAACAATATTAATGAAACCTCCAACCGCTCAAAGAATCCCATGTGCAAGCCACGTTGGGTGGACGTTTACACACGAACCCCTCAACCAGACTATTCACCTAGTCATTTAATTTCCATCCATGTCAACTTAACCTTTTGACAAAGGAAATTAATAGTTGGCACCTTAACTAGACCATATCATCATCAAGAAGGGACTCCTTTGGGAGTTGTACATTGTACTTGATATGATATCTAAGCAATGACCACATTTTAACCTTAAAAATTAAATTCTCGAAATTAGCATACTCACTCGGACCATGCCGCTTTCAATTTAATTTTCTTGGTTATCTTATTTAATTCCATTCTCCAAAGTACTTGTGAAAATTACACAAGTAAGCCACGTTGGGTGGACGTTTACTGCATAACTCCCACTACTTTAATGGATTTAAATATTTTTATAGAAACCTCTTCTGACAAACTTATGAAAAACAAATATGAAGTAAGCCACGTTGGGTGGACGTTTACTCACATTGCTAATCACTTTGTCTAGAGACCGCATGTGGAGGTCTACATAATTTTAAGAATAAAAATTATTAAGTAATAACCACAATTTAACCTTGAAAATTAAATTCTCGAAATTGACATACTCACTCGGACCATGTCGCATTCAATTTAATTTCTAAGTTATCTTATTTAATTCCATCCTCTAAAGTACTCGTGAAAAATTATACGAGTAAGCCACGTTGTGTGGACGTTTACTGCATAACTCCCACTACTTTAATGGATTTAAATATTTTTATAGAAACCTCATCTGACAAACTTATGAAAGAACAAACATGAAGTAAGCCACGCTGTGTGGACGTTTACTCACATCGTCAATCACTTTGTCTAGAGGCCGCTTGTGGCAATCTAAACAATTTTTAATCATCTATAAAATTATTAATACAGCTTAGTCTTTTTCTTTCAAAAGGTTTGATCATGCTCAACACATAATCCTAAACATGCTCATCTAGAACGCAACATGTAAAACATGCTCGCAGAATTCTAAAACATGCTTAAGAAAACGATAAACCTAGCATGCTTGTCTAAGCGCAGTTAATAAACACATATTAACAAGCAAAGACAAAAACAGCATGCAACGAGCATAAAAGATTAACACCACGACATATAAAGAACATAATTAAAACAATAAAGTTCTTCGTGACCCATTCGTGGAACCCCATATTTCTAATCTATTACAAAGAACAGAAAAGAAATAAAAATAAAACTCAAAAACGTAAACTCGGCCCGAAAAGCTTCAAACAGGCCCGTCTTTGAAACTAGGGTTTGGGCCCCCTAGGGTTTGGAAAACTCGGCCACCTAGGGTTTGGAAACCCTAGGCGCCGCCGCCTCCCTTGGCAGCCGCCCCTCCACCGCGCAGCAGCCACCCGGCGCTGCAGCAGCGCCCCAGCGCTCAAGGCAGCCCGGCGCTGGCAGCAGCCTCCTCGGCGAGCAGCAGCGGCAGTCGGCAGCGCTCGGCTCCTCCAGCAGTAGCAGCCCTCGGCGCCTCCAGCAACAGTAGCGCACGTCCAGCAGCAGCAGCGCAGCTGCTCGTGCAGCCTCGGCAGAACCGGCGTGAAGACAGCAGCCTCGGCAGCAGCGGCCGCGCGACGCCTGCTAGGCACGCAGCGCGCAGAGCGCGCACTCGCAGCCCTCGGCGCGCACAGCCCCTGCTCGCCGCCTGTCCTCCCTCGCCCAACCTTGTTCGACCAGCCTCGGCAGCACACGGCGCACAACAGAGGCCACAGCAGCGGCGGCCAAGCATCGCCCGACCGGGTGCGCAGCGCACAGCGCGCGCGCGCGACCCTCAGCGTGCACAGCCCCCGCCTCGCCCTGGTCTGTCTCGCCTCTCACACGGCATCTGGTAAGTCTCAGCAGCCGTAGGCACGCGCGCAGCAGCGCACGGGCACGCGCGACAGCGCCGCCCGGCGCGCCTGCGGCGCACGCCGCCTCCCGGCGCAAACTTACCTCCGTGGATCTTAACTCCAATCTGTCCTTCGTTATTCCGGTCTGATCGTCGTCGTCTTCGTCTCGTTTTCCACAATTTTACAGATTACAAAGGAAAAACAAAAACAAATTGAAATCCTAATCTAACCACGGATTTTTCTCGTGGTGAAAAATGATTACAACGTCAAAACGACGTATCCCATGAATCAACAGACCACGAAGAACAGCAGCAGTAAAAACAACGCACATTATTAATCGTACATAAATTAATAATAGAGCCAAGAAATTAATCCTGGGCTCTGATACCAATTGAAGGAATATTAAATTGAATTAACGTTCCGCTTTGCCCGATGATCGTTTCTTGGATTATTATTAATTTATCATACAACGATTAATCCTAACATGCTCCTATGAATTTAACAGCTGCACGTTGGAGTTCAGAAATACCTGAAGAATTCAGAAGAATTCGCAGATTCGCATCTGAACAGACCAGTCAGCTTCAAGCCTTCGTATGAAGCCTCAAACGTCCTCAAATCGTATTTCGCCCAGAAATACGACTTCTTCGTCTTGGAGAGAGCTTTCCGTGGCCGCCTGATTCGTCTGAATCGGAGTTCTGTGGAGGAAGTTATGGCCGTTTTACGGAGACTGCCAGAACTTGGTTTCCTGCGAAAATCTGACTCCAGCTCTGATCTTCTCGACTGTATCCCGCTCAGCTTTCACCGTTGGATGGACAACGATCTATGAAAGTCCCAAGAGAGAAATAAGCCCCACACGTTTTTCTTCCCTGCGCCCCACAGTTCTCAAAACCCTAATATATTATCAGTGTCTTTTCCTGAGAGCTGACAGCTGTATTTAATTAAAATTAAATACGTGTGGGCACAGAATTAGTGTAGGAGGCGTTTTTCTCTCCTTCTAGGGCTAGGAGACATTGGGCCAGTCCAGGGACCAGATACAAGGAATAAAGATGGGCCTCAAATAAATTAATTTATCTATGGTCAGCCCAGACCATAATTAATTTATAAATATCAGTTCATTCCACTAGAGAACCGATACTGACTTACCCCTTTATTGCCGGTGATGAGTCGGGGGCTTGTATTTAGACTTATTAAATCTCCGTATTTAAAATATCCGACATCCATTAATTAATTAGAGCTCTGACAGCTTAAATTAATTAATCTCTTTATAAATCCTTAAGCAGTACCACTTAAACTTTATTATTGCGCCTGAACTTAATCAACCTGCAGGGTTTAGCGCAATAAACCTTATTGAGCTCCTTAAGGGGATGTCATTATCCTATACCGGATACGGGTACTAATACAGATAATCAAATATCATATATTAACCGCTATCACCCAAGATACAGAGTACTCGAGTTAGTATATAACTTTCACCCATAGTAAGTCAAAGTGATATACGAATTAACATATATATCTGAATACTTATTAGTATTAAGATCTTATGAGTCACCGAGATCTTGATTCTTCACTTATGTCAGATAGAAGAATACATCTCACTGTTGGTCCTATCAATACGTAATGACGTACCAGTATAGACAAGTAGCCAAGACAAACTACTTCCATCTATACTGCAGCCTAAACCAATAACTTGTCCTAGAGTTATTTCGGCTGTGATCATATTATATCTCTTAAGGTTATTCCAATTATATGGTCTTCTGTGATCTACAACACACCATATAATCTACTTATATAGAGATAAAGAACATACATATGCAATCATGAACACAATCAGATAGGAGATTAGATAGTGAACTTAGGAAACATTGTATACAAGCATAAAACGTTCTTGCTTTCAGTATACAAATCCAACACCGGCTCCCACTTCCGCCGCCCTCGTCTCGCTTCCAACCTCTGCCCTCTCGCCTCGCCACCTTCGCCCTCCCCTTTCCTCTTTCAGGCGGCGGCGATGTGGCTGCCTAGTCATCAGGCGATGTGGCTGCCTAGTCATCAATTTATTTTGACAGATGGAATGAATTATGCCACGTTGGATCGGAGCTCCATCGGAGATAGCCGGAAAATGGACACGGGGGAAAATTACAATTAAGTTTTCAATTCATGGATTTCTGTTCAGACTTTTTTTGTCATGGGAAATAACCAAAAATCGAAAAAGTATATAGTTTTTCTGGCAATTAACCCTATATTTTACATGTAAATAACCATTTTGTTTAACAAAAAATTGATGTTAGCTACAAAAATAATAAAAAATTATTATAATTATTTTTTGTTTGAATATAATATTTTACCTTTAATGAAATTATAATAATAAATCAAATTTAAAAATATATAACTATAAGGAACTGGAAGAAAAAAAAATATAACAATAAATAAATTAAAAATTTAAAGATTCTAAACGTATGTTTAATTGGTATTACTAACTGAATTAATAGATTCTGTATTTATAATGTGTATAATTTGACTTTATGGTTGGGATATAATTAATGCATAAGAAATTATAGGTTCGAAATTAGATATATAGAAATTTGTTGATTAAAAATTTAGAAAAAATAAGAATGAATGAGAATTGAGGAAAATTAGAATATAGTGATTCTATTACGCCACGTAGGATAGAGCTTGTTTTACTTTTATATATATATAGATAGATTTATCGGTTTAATATGCAAAAACACCCCTAACGTTACCACCCCAACTACACTTAAGCCCCTAACATAACGTTGATAGCAACTAACACTCCAAAGTTCATTAAGTACTACAATTAAATCCATAAACAAAATTTCTTTCACAAAATTAAGAAATTCATTTTTTTTTAATTTCTATAGTAATATATAAAAGGGGAGTTTTCTCCCCCCATTTTTTCCCACCATTTTTTCTCTCTTCTCCCATCATCATATAAATAAGGGTTAATTACATGAAAAATCATGAACTTTGGTCGGATTTCCAAACTTTCCATGAACTTTTTTTTTTATCAAAAATTCTCTGAACTTAAGGGGTTGAACAATTTTTCCATGATTTTTGAAAATCCTCAAATTGAGTGCTGACATGGCATTTTTGAGTGACCTGAAAAATGATATGGCACCGCCGGACGGGAACCAAAACGACGTCGTTTTAGCTCAAATTCTAGCCCCTGTCTTATCCTCTCTGAACTCCGGCGAAGAGCCGCCCACCGGACCGCCCCTGCCCTCAGTTTTGCAGAGCCCTAGTTTCCCAAATCTCTCATTCCTTAATCTCGCCAGAGCGATGAAAGGCGGCGCGAGGTCGGGTAGTGGCGCAGCGCGAAAGGGGGCGCAACCCTAGGCGGCGCGAGGTCAGGTGGTGGCGCAGCGCGAAAGGGGGCGCAAACCCTAGGCGGCACGAGGTCGGGTGGTGGCGCAGCACGAAAGGGGGCGCAAACCCTAGTGAGGTGTGAGGTTGGCGGCGCGAGATCTGGGGAAGAAGAAGATTTTTTTAGGGAGAAGAAGTCGACGGCGGCGATGGATGTTTGAGGAATAAGAATAACGGCGCGAGGTTTGTGGTGGACGGAGGCGGTGGAGGTATGGGGAGAAGAAGAATTTCTGGAATGATGCGAGGTCTGCGGTGGATGGCGGCGGTGGAGAATTCTGGATTGATGCGAGCCTAAAATTGAAGATGACGAAGATGAAAAATTGAACTTCTGAATTGGAGAATTCTTCAATTCCAGAGCTGACTAAGTATTCTTCAATTCCAGAGCTGACTAAGACTTGCCAGAGTGCAGCGCTGCCAGAGGCAGCTCTGCCGACTCTGCCCGACTCTGCGACTCTGCTCTGCCGACTCTTCCTCTACCACCATCCCCCGCATCTTCTCCAGCACCCTCTGTCGCCGCCTCCGCTGCCCTACCCCACCAGACTCTGTGTGTTGTCTCTCTCTCTCTCTTTCTCTCCACTTTCTCTCTCCTGGAATTGATGTAGCCGCCGCGAATCGGAGCTACTGCTGCGTGAATTTGGTGTTGATGGAATTTAGTGATGATGGTGGTGGATGGCGGTGGAAAGAGAGAGGGCGGTTGAGAAATGGATCTATTTGGGTGGTTGGCGGCGGCGGATCTGGTGATGATGATGGTGGAGGGCGGTGGAGAGAGAAAGGGCGGTAGAGGGGGTTCGATGCGGCAGAAGAGGAAGGCGACTGATCTGGTGATTGTGGGAGGCGGTGTGAGGTCTGGACTGGCGCGAGAAGGAGGAAGGTGGATGTGGTATTCCTCGGCGCTACTTCGCCGGAGGAAGGCAGCGGCGGTCCTTTGGCAGCGGTCCACCGGCCGACTTGGAGAAGGGGGAGGGAAAATAATGAATTTTTTTTATTTTTTTGTTTATTGTTTTTCCAAGTACGTGCCACATCAGCTCGGTATTACCACGTAGGCGATAGGTCAGCTTGGTATTACCACGTAAGCGACACGTCAGCTCGGAGCTTCACCGGAGCAAAAAAGCATGGAAAAATTGTTCAACCCCTTAAGTTATTTTTGATATAAAAAAAAAGTTCATGGCAAGTTTGGAAATTGGCCCAAAGTTCATGGTTTTTGGCGTAATTAACCCTATTTTTTATGTCATTTGTTTTCCTTTGCTATGAATATGATGCCCAATAGTCATTTTCAAGAATTATTTTATTTGTATATTTTAATAATTTGTGTATATAAACTAGGAATATATTTACAACATTGATATATCTATAATCTAACAGTTGAGATTTAACTATTGTGTAATCATGTGTAAATATTTGAATTCTATGTATAATACGTCTTAATTCGCTGTGTAAAAACACATTTCAAAAATTAAAATAATTAGTTCTTATGAGATTCAAACTCAGTACTTTGAATTCATCCAACAAAGTAATGAATCAATCGTAGATTTTGATAATCTAAAAGCTGCAAATGATTATATTTTATATTTTGAAATGAGTTTTTACTTTTTAGTTTACCTAATTTTTTTTAAATATATTTTAGCTAAGTTCTTAATATATATATATATATATATATATATATATATATAGGGGGCGGTTATTCAATAAACCACCCTTATTTTAAGAATTACGAACCAACAACAATGCATGAATTTTATGTATAACACGCATGAATAAACTGTATAAAGGCATGAATTGCGAAAAATAATTTTTTGCTACCTTTGGGATTCGAACTCAGGACCATGAATTTATCCAACAAGGTGATGAATCAACCGCAGATCTTGATAATCTAAGGGCTGAAAATGGTTCCTAATTTATATTTTAAGAAGCGTTCTTATTTTAGCCTTCCCCTATATATATATAGAGTTGCATTCTACAGAAACAGAAGTGTTGAACGCAAAATAGAAACATTGAACATGACAGTTAATGTTGTTGAACATACAAAATGACTTGTTAAACTTTTGGGGGCTGGGGGATTCGATGGTTGTTCATGTTCAACACAAATCCGCGTTGAACGTTGAACAAACGAACACTGACCGTTAGATTAGATAAGATCAACGACTGAGATTCTGTCTCCTTTCTCTATCTATATTTGCGTTTCTATAGAACTTTGCCCTATATATATATATATATATATATATATATATATATATATATAGGGGGCGGTTATTCAATAAACCACCCTTATTTTAATAATTACGAACCAGCAAAAATGCATGAATTTTCTGTATAACACGCATGAATAAACTGTATAAAGGTATGAATTGCGAAAAATAATTTTTTGCTACCTTTGGGATTCGAACTCAGGACCATGAATTTATCCAACAAGATGATGAATCAACCGTAGATCTTGATGATCTAAGGGCTGAAAATGGTTCCTAATTTATATTTTAAGAAGTGTTCTTATTTTAGCATTCCCCTATATATATATATATATATATATATATATATATATATATAAAGGGTTGCTTTGTATGACAACCACTTCTATAGATAAAGAACAAAGACCACATCTAGTCCATTCATCTAATCTCAATCAAGGGTCCATATTATTTCCTGATATGATTTTTAATGTAATTAAAAATTGTTTAGTTATCCTTTATCAATCGCAGAAGGACAATTATGTAATCTCGAACTCACAGAATTTGGTATGTTGATCCAATCCCGAAAATTACGCAAATTCTATTCTGGTGTGATCTAATCTGTTAGAATGGAGCAATATTCTAGGTTTCATGAAATATCTTCATCACTGAATCAATTTCTGAAAGTTTGCACCCAGTTTTTAATCTCCATTTTGCCAAAACGCTTCATCGCCGAGAACCATCTCCGGCGTCGTCCCTCTCTCCGTCTCTCGCGTAACCGACGACAAACGGCCAATTAGGAAACGTCGCCGCCGCCGCTCGCCTCCCACTTATCCGTTGTTGGATTTGTATACTGTAAAACAAGAACGTTTTATACATGTATACAATGTTTCATGTTACCACTATCTAATCTCCTATTTGATTGTGTTCATGATTGCACATGTATGTCCCTTATCTCTTTATAAGTAGATTATATGGTGTGTTGTAGATCACATAAGATTATATAATTGGAATAACCTTAAGAGATATAAAATGATCACAACCGAGATGACTTCAGGACGAGTCACTGGTTTAGGCTGCGGTATAGATGGAAGTAGTTTGTCTTGACTACTTGTCTATACTGGTACGTCATAACGTATTGATAGGACCACAGTGAGATGTATTCTTCTGTCTGACTTATGTGAAGAATCAAAGATCTCGGTGACTTAATAGAATCTTAATACTAATAAGATTTCAAATATATATGTTGATTTGTATATCACTTTGTCTTACTATGGGTGAGAGTTATATAGTAACTTGAGTACTTTGTATCTTGGGAGATAGCGGTCAATATATGATATTTGGTTATCTGTATTAGTACCCGTATCCGGTATATGATAATGACATCCACTTAAGGAGCTCAATAAGGTTTATTGCGTTAAACCCTGCAGGTTGATTAAGTTCAGGCGCAATAATAAGGTTTGAGTGGTACTGCTTAAGGATTATAAAGAGATTAATTAATTTAAGCTGTCAGAGCTGTAATTAATTAATGGGTGTCTGATATTTTAAATACGGAGATTCAATAAGTCTAGATACAAGCCCCGACTCATCACCGGCAATAAAGGGGTAAGTCAGTATTGGTTCTCTAGTGGAATGAACTAATATTTATAAATTAATTATGGTCTGGGCTGACCATGGAGAATTAATTTGTTTGAGGCCCATCTTTATTCCTTGTATTTGGTCCCTGGACTGGCCCAAAGTCTCCTTGCCCTAGCAGAGGGAGAAAAACGCCTAGCACTAAGAAACTTGCGCCCCACACCTATTTATTTATTTAAATACAGCTGTTTGCTCTCAGGAAATACACACTAATTAATTAGGGTTTTTGAGAGAGCAGAGATAGGCGCCAGACGTGTGTAAGCAGTTTCTCTCTTGGGACTTTCATAGATCGTTGTCCATCCAACGGTGAAAGATGAGCGGGATATAGTTCAGAAGGTCAGAGCTGGAGTCGTTCGATTCAGTCATCGACAGCCTCTGCATACAATTTACAAGTAAGTAATTCTAACTCCAACGTGCAGCAATTAAATTCATAGGAGCATGTTAGGATTAATCGTTGTATGGTAAATTAAGATATCCAAGGAACGATCCCGTTGGGGCTAATTATCCTTCAATTGGTATCAGAGCCTGGATTGCTTTTCTTGGCTCTGTCAGTTAATTTACGTACGATTAATAATGTGCATTGTTTTTACTGCTGCTGTTCTTCGTGGTCTGTTGATTCGTGGGGTACGTCATTTGACGTTGTAATCGTTTTTCACCACGAGAAAAACCGTGGTTAGATTAGGATTTCAAATTGTATTTGTTTTTTCGTTGCAATCTGTAATTATTGAAAATCGAGATGAAGACGACGACGAATCAACATCGAATGAACGGAGGTTGGAGAGCCGGGAGGCGGTGGGCGCCGAGGGCACGAAGGGCTGCGCACTGCGCGAGCCCCGTGCGCCACGGCGCGCGCACAAACTTCCGGGCTGGATGGCTGCTGGCGGACCGGGGGCAGACGGGGTCGCTGCTGCGTGCGCCGACGAGGGTTGCGCGTGCGTGTGTGCTTGCACACCGCGCGATGCGCGTCCGGTCCGGTGCCGTGTGGATGCTGCTGCTCTCGGTGCTGGGTACTGCCGAGGCTGGTTGGGCGAGGCGAGGCGAGGCAAGACAGGCGGTAAGCAGGGGCTGCGCGCCCGATTAGGCGCCGCGCGGCCGCTGCTGTCTGTGCGCCGAGACCGTCGAGACTAGGTGCCGTTGCTGCTGCTGCCGAGCCGAGGTCGCTGCTGCGCGCCGAGGGATGCTGCTGCCGCGCCAGGTCGCTGCTGCTCGCGGTGGGGCTGCCGCGCCGGGCTGCTGCTGCTCGCGTCGGGGCTGCGCGCCGGGGGCTGTTGCGGCTGCGCTGACCCAGCTGCTATTGAGGCAAGGTGGCGGCGGCGCCTAGGGTTCCCAAACCCTAGGTGGCACATTTTTTTTTTCAAACCCTAGGGGGCCCAAATCCTAATTCCCTATACGGGCCTGATGGAGCTATTCGGGCCGAGTTTTACATTTGTTTTTAAAATATAATAGATTAGTATTGGGATTCCACGAATGGGTCACGAAGAACTTTATCTTTTATTCTGTTCTTTGCATGTCGTGGTGTTAATCATTTTTGCTCTTTACCTGATGTCTTTGTCTTTGCTTGTTAATATGTGTTTATTAACTGCGCTTAGACAAGCATGCTATGTTTATCGTTTTCTTAAGCATGTTTTAGAATTCTGTGAGCATGTTTTATATGTTGCGTTCTAGAAGAGCATGTTTAGGGGATTATGTGCTTGAGCATGAACAAACTTTTTGAATGAAAAAGACTAAGCAGTTTTAATAATTTTTAAGTGATTAAAAATTATTTTAGACCTCCACATGCGGTCTCTAGACAAAGTGATTGGCAATGTGAGTAAACGTGTCACAACCGGACCTAATTAAGGATAATTAAGCCGGGGAAACCGTGACTAATGGAGGGAGATTAGAAGCGGGGTAGAAAGGGGATAATCAAACAAGGAAGGATCACATTTCATCATTTAACAAAAGGGATATTTATCATATAACAGAAGTTTAGTCGTATAGACTCAAATAACTAGTAAGTTCAGATATCTCTGACTTATTCAAAATAGCATAACACTTTTGAGTACGCAGCGGAATAAGGTTCTGATTACATGTATGAAGACATGTAACCCTAGAGTTCATTAATACATAATAAGACAAAAGAATCCCGCTCGTCACTTCATCACCATCGGCAGCTGCTCAACCTGCACATTTAGAAATATATGCAGGGCTTGAGTACAAAAGTACTCAGTGGGCACGTATGCCTAGGTATAAAAATACATGCTTCAAAACTGTAAATTGTCATGCCATCATAAACAGTACAGCAAGGGAGTTTTTCACTAAAAAGGCCCAAGCTTACTAAATTCATTTGTGATTCTTAAAGTTCGACTGATCAGTCTAAGTTCTCTTGTAATCTATCATATCTGGAACTGTGTGCCGGAGAGGTGGCCACCTCTCACGGTCACTTGACCGGCCAACCCGCTAGATGACTCACGGTCACTGGTGTACACTAGCCCTGGCAGGATAGCTATCAACTGCTCAAGACCCGAATTCGATTACATGATAAAAGTAACATCAGATAGATATCATACTGAAATTGAAATATTTTATGGCAAGACAATATTTGAAATAACTTCAATTAATTTAGTCATGAAATAACTTGCTTGAACGTAACATTTAAACTCATTTGATATATATGAAAGTAATGCCCACCTGTTAGAAACTTTCTGTGGTACAGTAGCTCCTTGACTGATTATTAATCTCGTGCTTGACCTTTATTATGAGAATATAAATAAGATACTACTCGAATAAAATCCTCAATTAATGAGAATGCGTAATTAACTATGCATGATCCTTATGCATGAATCATTATTCTGAAATAATAATTAGGGAATTTCTATTGTTAATCCAGGCTATCGGATTTAAACAAAAGCTAAGTCTCGTCTCATGAAGCCGGATAATAAACAAAAATTTATCCGTTCTCTTAAGGTGTTCTAATCTGCCAATTAAATAAACCCCATTCCTCGTAGTCAATAGAAAAAAATAAATACTTCAACTTATTCGCTTTATAACCTCATAATTAATCGGGCTTAATAAATAGAAACAAGTAATGTTATAAGATTAAATAATTAAAAGGCTCAACATAAGGCAGCCTAATAATTAATTAAGTAGAAGTGGGCTTGAATAATTAACATGAGAGGCCCAATTTAATAACTCATCGGCTCAAGTAATTAAATAAATCTTGGCTAAATAAATAAATAATTTGATTAGCTGGGCTCAATTAAATAAATCAAACGAGGCCCAACGAAGATAATATAACAAAAGCCCAATGAATTAAACTAAAGCCCAATTTGAATTAATAACAAAGGCCCAATGAATTAAACTAAAGCCCAATTTGAATTAAAATAAATAAGGCCCAACTGAAATATAATAACTAAGGCCCAACTGAAATGATACAGCAGCCCAAATATGTGAATAATTAAAGGCCCATATAAATAAATTAAGAGGCCCAATCAGTAATTAAAATCGGCCCATATAAATAAAATCAGAGGCCCAATTTATAATTAAAATCGGCCCAATTACAATAAATACAACAAAGCCCAAAAATAAATAAATAATGAAGCCCAAAGAAAAATAAAGGCCCAAATTTTCGGCCCAACTCAAGCCCACTGAAAATTAAAACAAAATCGGCCCACTGAAACGAAGCCCAAATAAAGAGTCCAACATAATTAAATAAAATCCGGCCCAATGAAATGGCCCAACTTTAATTAAAATAGAAGCCCAATTTAAAATAAATGGAAGAAGCCCAATTTAAATAAAATATAAGCCCATCTCCACATAACTCTCGGTTCTCTCTCTCTGTAAAACCAATCTCGCCTTTCTCTCTCTCTCTGGAAGAAACACCCTTCTGCTATCTCTCCTCACTCACGCCTCTCTCCATCTCGCTCTATATTCAGCCGAGGTGCCGCCGTCGCCTCTCCGAGCCGGCAAGATCGACGGCGAGACTTATCTTCTCTTCTCTCTCTCGCTTCCTCCTCACTTCACCATATCAGCCAACTTAATCGAGCCCTAATTTTCCATGAATTCGAAATCGTCTCTGTCGCCGCTGCTACTTCCGGCGAACAGCCGGGGTCTCACTCGATCTCCTGCGTCGGCTCTTCTTCCCAATTCGCTGAAGGAAAGCAGAAGCCTTAATCTTCCCCGCGGATTTTGAACCGCTGCTGCTACACGATTTCCGGCGAACAGGGGAGAGTCCGCCGTTGTTGTCGCTGTTCCCGGCGAAGGGTGTCGCCTCGTCTCCTCCTCAGAGCAGTTCAGTCCCGATTCAGACGTCAAGGCAGGGAGTCGAGCCCTGGTTCTCCTCTACTTTTGCTTCTAGTTTTCGATCCTCCGCCTCCGCCATGGAACCGGCGAACGGCGCCGCTGCTGCTGTGCATCTCCGTCAGACTCTGATGGCTGGTAGCTGTTCTATTGCTGCTACGGCCTGGAGTCGGTCGGCCTCGCTCATCTTCTGCTCTAGCCGTGCAGTGGCCGTCGGCTCTGGTAGTTGCTTGGGCAGTCGTCCCTTCCCCATCTAAAAGCTAAGTCTAATCTCTCTCTCCAATCCATTTACTAATCTAGTTTCTGTGAGTTCTTGTGATTGTTACTCTGGAGTGTAGTGAAAGTGAAGCATGTAAAATCTTCTGTTGTAAAGTATTTCCCTATTGTACAGCATATCTTGACTATATCGTGTAGATGAACTATGATTATGCTAAGCATGGATGTGAACTGAATTGCATATTCAAGATAGTAGAATACCTTGAATGTTTTCGAGCTGATGGGTGGCTGTTGAAGTTCGAATAGCTTGTGAAATGACTGAAATGAATTGGTCTTCTGTTAATGCAGGTGAACTTGATAAAAAAAAATGAATATTGAGGCCAAGCCTTACCTTGAGATTTTAGCAGAATGAATTGGGACTGCTCTTCGATATTTTTCGGTGAAGTGAAGTGAGATTGAGAGCTGTTTGTTGGCTGGGTTTGATACTAATAGTTCATTGGCGCATACATGAGTGTGGTGGGGGAAAAAAAAACATAATGATAGTGGTGTATAGAAGTTGGGGAACAAGGTTTAATGGAAAGAAAAAGAGAAGAAAAAGAAAGGAAAAAAAAATGTAGAGGAGAATTATTGATGTATTTTCTCTGACTCGGTGATTCTGTAACTGTAAAGTGAATCACGTGCTCATATTTGCTTGTACTGTTTATTTAAATAAATCTCGATTTCGACATGTGATATCTCGCTAAAATCGATAAGTTATAAAATGAATCTAAATTAAATCCATAGATTTAATTCGTTCGTTGTTCTGATATCTAAATTAAATCCGCAGATTTAATTAACTTCTTGAGTCGGAAATAATTCCCGACCTGAGTAAAATAAAATCAAATTCCATCTCGCTTAAAAAAAATAAATAAATAACGTGACTTTGCTAAGTCAGTTATAACTCTGAAATAATATCATTGACTGCTTTAACAATATAAATTCAGGATCATAAGCTGAATTCATATCAGAATAATAACCGTTTTCATTCACTGATGAACAAAAATAAACACTCATTACTGGATTTAAAATATATAAAAGAGCGGGTCACTACAAAACGTCCACACAGCGTGGCTTACTTCATATTTGTTTTTTCATAAGTTTGTCAAATGAGGTTTCTATTAAAAATATTTAAATCCATTAAAGTAGTGGGAGTTATACAGTAAACGTCCACACAGCGTGGCTTACTTGTATAATTTTCACAAGTACTTTGGATAATGGAATTAAATAAGATAACCAAGAAAATTAAATTGAAAGCGGCATGGTCCGAGTGAGTATGTCAATTTCAAGAATTTAATTTTCAAGGTTAAATTGTGGGTATTGCTTAGATATCATATCAAGTACAATGTACAACTCCCCGAGGAGTCCCTTCTTGATGATGATATGGTCTAGTTAAGGTGCCAACTATTAATTTTCTTTGTCAAAAGGTTAAGTTGACATGGATGGAAATTAAATGACTAGGTGAATAGTCTGGTTGAGGAGTTCGTGTGTAAACTTCCACACAGCATGGCTTGCACATGGGATTCCTTGAGCGGTTGGAGGTTTCATTAATATTGTTTTATCAAAAGGTTACAATATTATTGTTACGAATTATGTGCTTCATGTTCTTACATGTTTATTTTGTTTACAATCAGATATGTCTATGTCTCCAATTATCTCTATTCTTGCCAACAATCCTCTCACCGGTCCTAATTATGTTGAATGGAAACGCCATATTATGTATATTCTTGACGTTGAGGAGCACAGTTTTGTGCTTACTACTCCACGACCCGCGAACCTTACTGACGAGTCAACTGATGCGGAACGAGAGGCGCATAAAAGGTGGCACAAGTCAAATAATATGGCCAAGTGCTATATTATGATGACTATGTCACAAACTTTGCAACTCCAGCATCAGGTCATGGTTGACGCGGCCGAAATCATGTTGAACCTCTCTGAGGTTTATGGGGAATCCGAGAGATCTAATCGCTTTAACATAATGAGAGAAATCTTGGCATGTAAGATGAGCGAGGGCAGTTCTGTACACGAGCATGTCATGCACATGATAAATCTATTTGACAGGCTCGAGTTGCTCGGAGGGGGTATAGAAGGGGATGTCAAGGTTGATATCATCCTGAATACTCTCCCCAAGACCTTTGAGAACTTCCGTCTCAATGCTATTATGAGCAAGGCCAACTATACTCTTAACGAGTTGTTGAATGCTCTAGTTATGGCAGAGGGAGTCATGGGCAACAGGAAAGAAGTCCTTGTCGCTGCCAAGGGATCTACTTCTTCGTCGAAAGACGGGAAAAAGAAGCAGAAAGGTCCAAAGGGCAAAGGTGACAAAGAAGTTAGTGGGAGTGGTAAAGCGGGCGGCCCTACCGGTGGCGTGAAGAAGCCAAAAGGAAAGGGAAAGTGCTTCAAGTGCGAAAATATTGGGCATTGGAAGGTAAATTGTCCGGTGCTCAAGGCAAAAGGACAAGGTACGTCACAAGTTCTAGTAACTGAGACATGTTTAGCTTCGTTTTCTACTCATTCCTGGGTAGTGGATACGGGGCAACTGATCATATTTGTTACACCTTGCAGGGCTTCAAGCCGACAAGGGAGCTGGGAAATGATGAGATCACCATCTTCATGGGCAATGCGTCGAAGGTCGCAGCTGTTGCTATTGGAGATTTATCTTTGTGTTTTGGTGATGACATTTTAGTATTGAGAGATATTTTATATGTGCCGGAGTTTCGGCGGAACATAATTTCTGTTTCAAAATTATTTTTGGATGGATATTCTGTTACTTTTGATAGAGGTGTCTCTATCATGAAAAATAACATGACTATTTGCTCCGGAATTTTGAACAACTCTCTCTATACTATTATATGTCCAATTAATAACTCTGTCCATGTTGCATCTACATCACAAATCTGTCCAAATTCAAATAAAAGGAAATACTTTTCTCATGAACAATATACGCATGCGTGGCACCTAAGGTTAGGCCACATCAATCTAAATAGGATCCAAAGGCTCGTGTCAAATGGAATCTTGAAAGAATTTCAAGCTGTTCCATTTAGAACCTGTGAATCCTATATAGAAGGAAAGATGACGGCAAGGCCTTTCAAGGTAAAGGGGAATAGGGCCTCGCATGTGTTAGAATTGGTTCATTCTGACTTGTGTGGACTGATGTCCACAAAAGCTCGTGGAGGGTATGAGTATTTCGTCACTTTCATTGATGATTACTCAAGATATGGGTATATTTACCTACTTCAACGCAAGTATGAATGCTTTGAGAAATTCAAAGAATTCAAGGCGGAAGTGGAGAAGAGAACGGGTAAATCTATCAAGTCATTGCGGTCTGATCGCGGTGGCGAATACCTCGGAAACGAGTTTAAGCAATACTTGTCAGATTATGAGATTACATCCCAATTGACTGCACCGGGTACTCCCCAACAGAATGGTGTAGCGGAGAGAAGAAATAGAACTCTTTTGGAAATGGTACGATCAATGATGAGTTATGCATCATTGTCTATTTCATTTTGGGGATATGCCTAGGAAACAATGGTTTACTTGTTGAATCTAGTACCGTCCAAATCGGTTCCTAAAACTCCTATCGAGTTATGGTCGGGGCGTCAGCGCAGCTTGAACCATATAAAGGTATGGGGTTGTCCTGCATACGTGCTGGACAAGGAAGCGAAGAAACTGGTACCTAGATGCGAAGTAATGTTGTTTGTAGGATATCCTAAGGGAACGAAAGGTGGTTATTTTTATAATCCTAAGGATCAGAAAGTGGTTGTTAGCACCAACGCACGATTCTTGGAACAGGATTATATAGATAAACACAAGTCTAAGTCCGAGATTGTCCTTCAAGAAATCAAAGGCAATAGACAGGCGATTCCATCACCCCAGCCAAGTGTGCAAGTGAATGCACCACAGGATACTGCACAAACCATTGTCACAGCTGTACCACCACCGCTTCGTCGTAGTGGGAGGGCTATCGTCCAACCCGATCGATTTATGTTCTTGGGAGAATCTTCAGATCTTCTTCCTGTTGATGAACAAAAGGATATCGACTCAGATAACTTTAGACAAGCGATGAAAGATCTAGATGCAGATTCTTGGTACGATGCCATGGTTTCTGAAATAGAATCCATGACTGCTATGGATGTATACGAGAAAACTGAACTACCAGATGGCTTTTTAGCTATAGGTAGTAGGTGGGTCTACAAGAGAAAAAGAGATTCGGATGGCGAAGTCGCAGCTTTTAAAGCTAGACTGGTGGCGAAAGGCTATACCCAAGAACAGGGTATAGATTATGATGAAACTTTTTCGTCGGTTGCCATGCTTAAGTCTATCCGAATACTCCTTGCCATAGCAGCCCACATGAACCTTGAGGTTTGGCAAATGGATGTCAAAACCGCTTTCTTAAACGGTTTCCTTGAAGAATGAAGGGACATCTATATGCAGCAACCCGAAGGGTTTGTGAAGAAGGGCGAAGAGCATCTTGTATGGAAGCTGAAGAAGTCTATTTATGGACTTAAGCAAGCTTCGAGGTCATGGAACAAACATTTTGACGAGGTCATTAAATCCTATGGATTTACTCGTTGTGAAAACGAAAGTTGTGTGTACCGTATAAATGCCAATGGTGACGTGGTTTTTCTTGCACTTTATGTAGATGATATCCTCCTCATTGGCAACAATGTGGCGCTATTATCAGACATAAAGAAGTGGTTATCCGAACAGTTTCAAATGAAGGACTTAGGAGATGCAGTGTATATCCTGGGGATCAAAGTTGTTCGTGATCGCCAGAAAAGGATGTTGAGCTTATCTCAAACGTCCTACATTGATACTGTGATTGCTCGTTTTAGCATGCAAACTGCCAGGAAAGGGTTGCTACCTTTCAGACATGGCATTCCTCTGTCTAAGGACATGTGTCCTAAGATGCCTAGTGAGGTTGAGGAAATGAGGAATGTACCATATGCTTCCGCTGTAGGTAGCCTCATGTATGCAATGCTTTGCGCGAAACCTGATATTTGCTATGTTGTTGGCATGGTTGCAAGATATCAGTCAAACCCTGGACCAGGACACTGGACTGCGGTAAAGCATATTCTCAAGTACCTGAAAATGACTCGAGATTATAGGCTAGTTTACCAGTCAGACAGTCTAACTCCTTTGGGTTACACCGATTCAGATTTCCAGGCTGACCGGGATGAGAAGAGATCTACCTCTGGCTATGTGTTTACCTTGGGAGGTGGAGCCGTATCATGGCGGAGTGCAAAGCAGAAGTGCATTGCAGACTCCACCATGGAAGCCGAGTATGTAGCCGCTTCCGAAGTTGCTAAAGAGGTTGTATGGTTCCGAAACTACCTCTTGGATCTAGGAGTAGTACCTAATTTGCCTAAGAGTATCATAATTTATTGTGATAACTCGGGTGCAGTGGCAAATTCTAAGGAACCCAGGACCCACAAGGCGACCAAACACATAGAGAGAAAGTACCACATCATACGAGAAATCCTAAACAAAGGAGATGTGTTGGTTGAGAATATCAATACTTTGGAGAACTTAGCTGACCCTTTCACGAAGAGCTTGCCGCAAAAGGCCTACGAGAAGCATGCTCGAGGGATGGGATTGCGGTTGATGCCACCCACTTAGGAAAAACTTTCAGTATAAGTGGGAGAAGTGATAGTGTTGTAATAGCTAGTATTTAGACACATTGTATACTAAAAGTTTGCTTTAGTATAAGTGGGAGATTGTTGGATTTGTATACTGTAAAGCAAGAACGTTTTATGCTTGTATACAATGTTTCCTGTTACCACTATCTAATCTCCTATCTGATTGTGTTCATGATTGCACATGTATGTCCCTTATCTCTTTATAAGTAGATTATATGGTGTGTTGTAGATCACAGAAGATCATATAATTGGAATAACCTTAAGAGATAAAAAATGATCACAACCGAGATAACTTCAGGACGAGTCATTGGTTTAGGCTGCGGTATAGATGGAAGTAGTTTGTCTTGACTACTTGTCTATACTAGTACGTCATAACGTATTGATAGGACCACAGTGAGATGTATTCTTCTGTCTGACTTATGTGAAGAATCAAAGATCTCGGTGACTTAATAGAATCTTAATACTAATAAGATTTCAAATATATATGTTGATTCGTATATCACTTTGACTTACTATAGGTGAGAGTTATATAGTAACTTGAGTACTCTGTATCTTGGGTGATAGCGGTCAATATATGATATTTGGTTATCTGTATTAGTACCCGTATCCGGTATAGGATAATGACATCCCCTTAAGGAGCTCAATAAGGTTTATTGCGTTAAACCCTACAGGTTGATTAAGTTCAGGCGCAATAATAAGGTTTGAGTGGTACTGCTTAAGGATTATAAAGAGATTAATTAATTTAAGCTGTCAGAGCTATAATTAATTAATAGGTGTCGGATATTTTAAATACGGAGATTCAATAAGTCTAAATACAAGCCCCGACTCATCACCGGCAATAAAGGGGTAAGTCAGTATTGGTTCTCTAGTGGAATGAACTAATATTTATAAATTAATTATGGTCTGGGCTGACCATGGAGAATTAATTTATTTGAGGCCCATCTTTATTCCTTGTATCTGGTCCCTGGACTGGCCCAAAATCTCCTTGCCCTAGCAGAGGGAGAAAAATGCCTAGCACTAAGAAACTGGCGCCCCACACGTATTTATTTATTTAAATACAGCTGTCTGCTCTCAGGAAATACACACTAATTAATTAGGGTTTTTGAGAGAGCAGAGATAGGCGCCAGACGTGTGTAAGCAGTTTATCTCTTGGGACTTTCATAGATCGTTGTCCATCCAATGGTGAAAGCTGAGCGGGATACAGTTCAGAAGGTCAGAGTTGGAGTCGTTCGATTCAGTCATCGACAGCCTCTGCATACAATTTACAAGTAATTAATTCTAACTCCAACGTGCAACAATTAAATTCATAGGAGCATGTTAGGATTAATCGCTGTATGGTAAATTAAGATATCCAAGAAATGATCCCGTTGGGGCTAATTATCCTTCATCCGTCTCTCGCGTTTTCGGCAACGAACGACCAAGGAAGGAGCGCCACCACCGCCGCCTCTGGAAATCAAGGCGGCATCCTGCACGACTGCCTGACACTCGCAAAGATTGGCGGCATGCTGCTTGGCGTCGGGAGAAAAGTCTGGTTGCTGGAAGTGAAGGTCGCGCCTTGTGCGGCTGGCTGATTCGTGCAACGACCGGTGTTGTGCACAGTAGTTCTGTTCGGCGGCCTGGAGAGATAGAAGTAATTTCGCCGCGGCTGGATGTGCGCAGTAGTTCTGTTCTGACAAAGTTGGTGTAATATATTGAACATATATATTGAACATGTTCATTGTTTCAATGAGCGTTGCTTATGAATTTGATGAACATGGTGTGGTATATTGAACATTCAATGAATTGATACTTACTTGGAGAATCCATAGCGGATATTAAAAGTGTAAATTTTATTTCGATGAAAAACTAAAGTTGGAGAAAGGAATCTGTAGCAAAAAGGTTTTTTATTTCATGAAAATTTTATCACGAACATATATATGAACATAAGTCCAGCTCTGGCAACTTGAGCTCTACACGAATGAATACCAACTCTGGCAGCATTGCTAGTTCTGGCGAGTTATTGTCAGCTATGGAAGCTTGAGCTCTGCGCGAATGAATGCCAGCTCTGGCGGCCCTGGTCAACTCTGGCGAATGAATGTCAGCTCTGTCGAGTTTGGTCAGCTCTGGCACGTGTAATTGCTCCATTTTACTTAATATTCCAATTTCTTCCATCTTAAACTTTTCTTCATTAAATTCACCACATCAATAACTAAGAGTTCAAATTATCATCAACTAATCCCTCAAATTATGAACAATTAGGCATAAATCAACTATGAATCAAAAATTAAAGATGCGGTGCAATAGACTATGAATCAAAAATTAAAGAAGCACGTCCCTTTTTTGTTGTGTGAATGGAGTTTCTTTGTAACAGACCAATCTTATAGATATGTTTCCATAATTAACAGATTTGATTAGATATAATTTTATGAGGTAACGGATATGATTTGAAAAGGCAATTATTAACTTATCCTTACTGCAAAATAATACCTGAAACAAATTATTAAAAAAACCAGCCAAATCAAATCAAATCACTACCGTACAATATCCTAGAATAGACGCACACAATTCGGTCTTCGTTCTCTACATAGGGGAGTGGTCTCCATTGAACTCTCCCCTATATATATATATATAGGGGAGGGCTACACAGAAAACTCCCCTTAGATTATAATATAAGAACAAATCCTGACCGTTTAAATCAATTATTGAATGGCTGTGATTAAATCTTGATGGGCACTTACATTCGGACTTCACATACTTATAGTTCATAGCAAATTTTAGGTCAAGGGTATATTTGAGTTCTGGAATTTAATTTCTCTCTCTCATAATAACACGTTTCCAAATTTAAAGGGAATAATTTCTCTCTCTCTCTCTCTCTCTCACTCTCTCTCTCTCTCTCTTAATAATTCACTGTTACACTGATAATTCGCAAGTAATTCATACGAATTCATACTAGTTCATGCTAGTTCAACAATAAAATAAATAATGAATAAGTACAGATTTGCCTTTTAGTTCATACAATATGACATTATAGTTCATTGATAGATGATCAAGACTCGTATCGAAGCATTCACAATAATTAAAATGATCCATTTAATTTATACACTTAAAATAATTTTCGTAATATTACACGTATAATTCGTCAAGTTTACATATTTAATTCAGACTAATTCATTAAAGACTGAGTTAAAAATAACTTGTGAATTAGTCTGAATTAGCTCTGGAGCAGTGCTGGCGGTCTTGTGAGTGATTGCCAGCTCTGACGGCTTGTGAGTGATTGCCAGCTCTGACGGCTTGAGCTCTGCACGTATGAATGCCAGCTCTGGCGGCCTTGCTAGTTCTGGCGAGTGATTGTCAGCTATGGCAGTGTTAGGTCCCGGGGGGTCTCGAATAGGTGTATGGGGGGGCGGGGGGTGAATACACCTATGGGCTATTTTTATGAATTCCTCAATCAGAGGGATCTCAAGATAGAGATCAAAATGAAACTTTACACGCAAACAAAGACACCTGTTGACTGAAAATAGTTTTGACCAAACAGGGTTGACGACTGATATGAAAGCTCTTCAGTAAGGAGTTATCAGTTAAGTTATTGGAACTTAACTGATGCAATTATGGGCTTCAGTCGAGTTTGCTAAAACAGAGATGATAACACTCTTCCTGACTATCAAAAGATAGATCAGTCAGACTGATATCATACGCATCGGATATTAAACTTAGTTTCGTAATAGCCTCGGTTGAGCACGTTGTTGGTCTTAGGTTTCTCTTTGCCGTTAATCAGTATTCAGTTTATCAAATGAAACAACACAAGTAAGAAAGTAAAACTGAAAGCTGTAAACAACACAGAGACTTTTACGTGGTTCGGAAAAATCATTTCCTACATCCACGGTCGGTTGATCAGACCAACAATCCACTCCGCAAGTGCTTAAGAGGTGCACTGCAAACCAAACTGTGTGCTTGCCCGGTGAATACAACCGTTCCACTGAAGAAAACCCTTCTTCAGTACCCACGCTTCACTCGCGTCGGACTTCTCTTGCTTAGCACAACCCGCGCTAAGACTCTCAGAGTCAGAGTACCTTCCTGAACTCCGAATCAGTCAAACACTCTTTTGGGGGAGGTTTGAACGAGTGCCAACTATACTGCAAAGAACAAGTTCTTTGTAGCAAGTTTGACCTTGGCTTCTGGGTGAACAGAGGTTTGCCTAAGGTCTAAGAGAATGTATGTAATCAGCAGTGACTGATTTTGGCTTTGGAATTCTCTTCTTCGATTCAAGCTTTTGAGAGATTAAGCTTTAGGCTGAGTAGCGATTTTGGCAGAGCTTCAGCTTATGTTGTTGAATCGGCGAAGATTGAAGTTGATCCTCGAGCGCTATTTGTAGGAGAACTCTTGAATAGATCCGTTGGCGTAGAACGTCCTCAAGATTTCTTCCGTTGGAGAGCAATTCGAATTTGGGCTGAGGCTTCAATCTTCGAGGTTCCTTGTCTGGTGGAAACGGCTCTCTTGATGGACAGGAAATTTGACGTCTCTGATAAAGTAGCCACCAGATAGGAATGACCTCTGCAGAGATAAGATCCTGAGATCTCTGCATTTAATGCGGCTGTACTTTTGTGAGTACGTGGCTTCCTTTGAACGTTGGAAGATCAGTCCGAGGAAGAATGTTCAACTGATACTTGACTTTAGTATCAGTCTGTGGCACGCATTAAGTAATCAGTTCCCAACTGATTCTTCAGTTGGTATCTTCAGTCTTCAGTCTTCAGTCTTCAGTCCTTCGGTCTTCAGTCTTTAGTCTTCGAAACCGCAAACTAAATTAGAAACGAACTCTAACACTTGAGTTCAAAACAGTTCTAGTCTATTACAATTAAGACCTATGAATTTTGGTATCATCAAAACAAGGATTAGGATATTCCACAAGGTTCCCAACAAGTAGCTTGAGCTCTGCACGAATGAATGCCAGCTCTGGCGGCCTTGGTCAACTCTAGCGAATGAATGTCAGCTCTGTCGAGTTTGGTCAGCTCTGGCACGTGTAATTGCTCCATTTTGCTAAATATTCCAGTTTCCTCCATCTTAAACTCTTTTGCAAAAAAGTGAAATTTTCTTCATTAAATTCACCACATCAATAGCTAAGAGTTCAAATTATCACCAACTAATCCCTCAAATTATGAACAATTAGGCATAAATCAGTGGACACATGACGAATTATACGTGTAATAGTGAATTATTTATCTAATTTCATACAATTCCTTATGTGACATAATTTATGCCAATACAGAAACTGATATGTTTTATGAATAAAGAGTAAAAGATACACGATTAAATGAAATCCCCTCATTTAAGGAAAGGATCTTTATTAACATAATAAAATTACTTTTCAAAATATATTATGAAATGTTAAATTTTGCTTTAAACGTAATCCCTTATTTGAAGGGTGGGGTAGTTAATAGAATTATGTAATTACTTATCTACCCCATTACCTAACGTTAATTAGCTATAGAAATTAAGATCAAGATCTGACCGTGCATTTAATATAATCCAATGATCCACATTGGTTCTTATTTTATAGGCTAATCTTGATTTTTATTTTAGCCTAACCGAGGGAGGTTCTAATAAAAACCTCTTTTAACATGAGAACTAGGAACCACATCTTAGCCTTTAAATTTGAAGATGTAATGGCTAGGATTAATTTGTTAAAATTCACGCCTAAAATGGGGTTAGTGGGTTTAGATATCCGTTTATTTTATTTTTCAATTAGTCTAAGGTTATTTTTGTCTTTTAGTGATTACTTAATTAAACCTAGATATGATATACACGATTTGAATTACTTAATTAAACCTAGATGTGGTTCACGAAATGGATTTTTAGGAACCTAATGGGTTTCTACTTTACGTTTTTACTATTTTATTTTATGTTCTTAATTTTCTTTCATTCTTTCTCCAGGTATTCTTTATTCTTCCATACTCTTAATTTCCTATACTCTTAATATCAATTATTATTGAAGGAAATTGTAGCAGTATTTATACATGATGAACACTCAAGGTATTTATTCATTTAGTTTTACTATCAGATTTAGTTGATTAATTTCATTGATTTATTTTCGTTTTTTTCTGAAATAATTTAAATGTTGATTTGATTTTTAGGAAGTTGTTATTTTGCAGTGTTAATTATTATTCTTTCAATTGTTGTTCATAATTTCTATGAGTTGTATAATCAAACTATATAGGTGCTTAATTGCATGGCAAAAAGTGTGATTTGCACAGATGAATACGTAAACTGCATAGTTCAATGTATGTGTTGCATTTACGAAAGATTTTAGTGATTACGAATATTTTAAATTCCTAATTGAAATAAAGGCTTTGAATTGAAATTGGAAATGTGTATTAATTTTTATTTCATAGATGAGTAATAAAATGATGTGCATAGTTAAATTAGTGTGTTGCATAATTGCAGAATTTAACTGCATAGTAGGGATTCAAATTGCTTAGTTGTTTATTTTTTGGCTACATAGATAAATTAGTGTGATGCACATTGCAAAGTTGAGTACTCAGCTCTTTACTATTGAAAATTTTGATAACCCAATATGCTAACTTTGTCGTTAGTTCATTGATTTGTAGATGTAGTAAATCGCCGAATCCGATCTATCGCACAGCTTCTTTTTGGGCGTCGTTGAGCGATGATATCAACTTCTGCAAATGGGATGGGCTGCCACGTGATCGAAGCATAGGATGATTCTTAGCTTCCTTTTCAACAAGACCTTAATCCCCAACATTTACACTCATTTGTTTAGTATTTAAACCATCTTCAACAAAGTCATCATCGTGAATGCACAACGTTATATTGATCTTTCGAACAACAGCCTTTATTGCATTTATGACTCTCGTCGGCTCATTAACTGCATATTAGATTGTTCCAACAAATAAATATAATCATTTCAATATTATTTACTAATAAAAACATATGTTGTGTGTTTAAGATCTTACTAAGTGTGTCTTCAGAAGAAGTGTTTGCATTTTCCTTTCCTTTATTCTTCATCATCATAGCTTGCACACAGTCATCAATAATTGTAGCCACATTAACTACAACAAATGAAACCTTAAAAATGAAATGCACAAATACAATAAAAACACAAAAAATAAGTCCAACTTTGTATTATACCTTTTGGATCATCAGTACTTCAATTCCCTCACTACTTGGGCCATCATTTCCTTTACGTTTTGAGCTACTCACATCTGTAATGCAACCCAATATAAATGCATGTTTGGTTCAAAAAAATAACATCAAACTGATAATATTTGAAATTTTAAATATTTTACCTTTCACACGATTTTTCACACTGAAGTTAACTGACTGACTCATTATCAGTCTCAGCCTTGAACCTTTTCATAAACTAATATTTCATTCACTATTCACATCAGTTTCAGTTTCAGTTTTCACGACAAAAATAGCTTAATGGTGTATTCCCCCCCTCTACACCAGTTCAGTACCCCACCGAGACCCAACATAAATCTCCATTTGACTTTCACGATGCTCAAAATATTTCTTACTTTAGGAGTAATTAAACAATCTTGCGTAATATTTTATGTGTATATGACAAAAGAAATTTATTTGTCTATTTAATCATGGAGAACCGCATCTATTTCACAGTATAATATAAATTGAACTTTTGTTTTGTCTCCAATTAATTAATTTGATAATCCAACTAATTAATTAATTAAGGGTTAATGGCCGAAAAATACACGAAGTTTCACCCAATTTACAAATTGCACATGACCTTAAAAAATAGCTCCATAATACATCACATTTTGATTTAATTGCAATTTGCACATGCGTTGACCATTACATAAATCCTACGTGTCTCCCGAAATTTGCAGATGTGGACGCACTGGCAGTAATGTAAAAACGACGTCGTTTTGTCAAGCTTTTTTAAATTAGAAAAAATGCTGCTGCCGAAAAAAACCCTAGGATCGCCCAGTCTCCTCCGCCGCTCACCTGCTGCTTCACGCCCCTCACCCTCGCCCCCACCCCCGGCTGCAGGTGTGCTGGGTGGTTCCACTCAAACTTGTTCATCACCAAGTCCTTCTGGATATGCTCCTCGCTCACCTGTGGATCGTAGATGCTCAGCCGCACCTTGTCCCCTATCAGCCCCTTGCATACGTCGATCGTCGCCGTCTCCTCCTGTTCCCCGTGTCCTTCTTGAACGCGAACCCTAGGATCGCCACCTTCTTGTTTCAAGCCAATCCATTGATGTGCTCTAGTCGAAAATCAGATGAGGCCTCCTTAGCTGATCTCTCTGTCTCTTTCTCTCTCTAATTAATAGAAAAACACCACCCCTTCTTCTCCAAATCTCGGCCGCTGCCTTTCTCTTGGGCCGGCGAATCGCCCAGATGAGGCATCGCTTCCCCAACAACAGATCCACCAAAGCCAACGCCATCCTCTGAATCTTTGCCTAATGATTGGGGAGTTTCAGTCTTTGATTTTATTTGGGGAAAATGGTGGTGGTGGAGATTTTTTTGGTGTTGGTGGTGGTGGTGAAAATAAGGGAAAATAGTGGTGGTGGTAGTGGAGATGAGGGAAAATGGTGGTGGTAGTAGTGGTGGAGATCTTACTTTGCAAAATTGAAGAACCTGATTACAATTAGGGCGTGTATAATTGGGGAATAAAACTTAGTTTAATTAAAATTAAAGAAAACGTCGAAATGACATCGTTTTGAATTTGTGTCATGCCAGCATGTAAAATATGCCACGCATCATGCCATGTAATGTTACATAATGTCCACATCATGGCCGATCAAAGTTATTCGTAATCGAAGCTTTTGTCGTGTGCAAATTGCAATTAAATCAAAAGGCGATGTATTGTGGAGCTATTTTTTAAGGTCGTGTGCAATTTGAAAATTTGGTGATAGTACGTATATTTTCCGGCTATTAACCCATTAATTAACTAAAGCCCAAAATCAATATATCAAATACTCATAATGATGTCGATATTTCTTTAACCACCATCGTTAACTCAGATTTAAAAGTTCCCAAAAAAGTTGTAATTAGTATTTCTTCAAAAGCATACTCCCTTTATCCCCTAAAATCATGCATTTATGTCCTTTTTGGTATTTGCCTCAAATATATGCATTAATTTTCTAATGCTTTTTAACACTATCTCACACATAATTGGATAATTTTTATCTTTATAACTTACATTTGTTTATCCATAATGAAATTAAGAATACCCTTAATATGAAGTTCTTTCTCCAGAATCTTCACTATCAATACACTCAACATTTTTCACTAAAACTCATGTCAAAAGATTCTCGGTATAATTTTATGTATAATATAGAAAGATGTTTTCACAAAGTGAACTATTTATTTATTTAACAGAAAAGTTGAAACTGGTTTTACAAGGGTTGGTAGGCGAAAAGTTGGTGATTAAAGAAATAGTGATGCTCATGCCCACTTAGCTAGAAAGGACATAGATCCTGCACCCAGCAGAAGAGAAGTATGCGCTCCCAACTGAAGCTTCACATTGTTCTCCATCCTGGGGCTCATGAAATCGGCTGCTAATATATCGACGAGCGCCATGTATATCAATATCCCCGCCGATGCCGAGTCGAACACCCCTTCCACTGTCGCTCCGCTCCTCTTGTAAACGTTACAAATTCCGATTCCAATCCCGATCCCCAATGGAGCCGTCACGGAGAAGAACACCGTCATAACCATAGTTTTCAGCCACTCGAATCTCGCCTGCTTATTCAAACAACCATCACCCTCACATAATTAATTGTCTTTTCGGGCTCAATTTATTTACGCTGAATTTATGAAAATTTGTCATATAATTGTAAGCTCGAAAAAAATTATCCTATATTTACTAAACAGTCAAAATTATGGGCCTAAACAAACTTTGGGCTCAAATTTATACAAGTATAAAGTTTTGAAATAAAATTATTAGTGGCGGCTTAAGCCCGAATAGGATCCTCTAACCCACAATTTACTATGTGTCACTGTGTCTTACTCTTATTTTTATTTTATTTTTTTAAATTATTTTTTATTCAATTTTAATTTATTACTTTATCTGTCCCAACTAATAGTATCCAACTGAGAGTGACACGAGTTTTAATAAAACGGTTGGGCGTATTATGAGTGAGATAAGGGTCTCACATTTTATGTGAGTGTTAAAATAATTAAAGTGGAGTAAGAGTCCTACCTATTTTTACTAAAAATAGAATTGGATACAAAAATATGGGACATGCAAAAAAAGGAAATATGGATATTAAAAGTTGGGACGGCGAGAGTATATTTTAATATAATCTTAAAATAATTAATCAGGGTTCACTCATCGAATTAGAATTTATAATTATTTTTTTATATTTATTTGAATTATTATTTGGGTTAGTTAATTCAAAGTTAGGATGTATAATTTGTTTAAATTTTAATTTTTAGTGATAAATATTAATTAGAGTTTATTATATGATAAAATATTTTATTTTTATAACAAATTACTAATAAAATAGAAAAATTAAGAGTGGAACACGATGTCACACGATAAGTTGTGGCAGAGGATCCCATCTGGTTTAAGTCCCTCCTTATCCCTTACCAGTTTCGCTTTTAGGGTAATTATCACTTTAAACCCCAAATTATTTTCGCACTATCAATTATATCCTGAACTATCGAAAATAATTTTTTAAACTTTGAACTATCAATTTTGTATCAATTGTACCATTCGTTCATTTTTTTAGCTTCGAAAATTTGACGTGGCTCACCGAATGCCACAATGTATTCAGAATAATTCTTTTTTTGACTTATATTATATATAACGGCATGATTATATGTATTACTCATTAAAAATTCAAAGGATGAAAAATGGATAAAGGGTACAATTGATACAAAATTGATAGTTCAAGATTTAAAAAATCATTTTCAATAGTTCACGATATAATTGATAGTGCGAAAATAATTTGGGGTTTAAAGTGATATTTATCCTCGCTTGGTAAGCATCACTTTAGGATACATTTATTTTAAATGATATAAAATAAATTGATAAATTTTAAGATTAAGTATTTGGAAAATAAAATGATCAAACAAGCTTGAAATTCATTGATACATTTATTTTAAATGATATAAAATAAATTGATAAATTTTAAGATCAAGTATTTGAAAAATAAATTTATCAAACAAGCTTAAAATTAATTAATCTATTAAAATAAATGATAAACTACCTTGAATTATTTTTATTTATTCTTTCAAATTACTAAAGTAAAGCGCTCACTTAGTAAATAAATGCTTAGTTACGTAACGTCTCATGTCCAAGCAAATTGCTCATGCAAAAGAAAATTGAGATTTGATTTTTGAAGGCCTTCGAACCAGCTGTGACCCACTTTATCATTGCATTGACTTCTCTCGTATTTAATACTCCCACCGTCACATACCAATAAACTCATTTTTCTTTTTGGGTAAAAAAAATTGTATTTAATTGGTGTGGATCACATCACTTTACTACCATTTTCCTACTAAAAAGTAAGTTTTTTTAATTTTCGTGCCAAAAAAAGTGGGCTTATTAGAGTGGGACGGACGAAGTACTATCTTCATTCCACTCGACTTGACTTATTTTCCTTTTGAGTTGACTTATTCGATTTGACCTATTTTTTATTGGATAATTAATTTTTACAGTAATAAATATGAACCCACGCAGTTTTATACACTTTTATATTATAATTTTACTCTCTTAAATAATTATGCCGAAAAGAACTAGCTAGGCCAAGTGAGGTGGAACAAAAATAGCATATATAGCGAGTTTTATTTAAATAAAAATATTTTTAATTTATAAAATTAATAAGAATCACGGAAATGTGACGATGTTTAAATTCAATAAATTATAAATTCATCATTTTTAAGTGATTATAATTAATCGAAATACCCTCTTAATTTTATTTTATTTTTGAAGCAAAATACCCTCTTAATTTTATGGTGGTACGTACATTCGAGCCCCACAACACCTTAATACAGTTAATTCGAATTCATCACATTCATAATAAATTCAGCATATACGTTAAGGTAATTTGTAGGGTAGCTATAAAACTCTCTATACTCACACACATAATGGACAAAATTATACGGTTCCTAAATCTTTTCGGGGACCTCAGACGACGGCCTCAATGAAGCAAAAATTTCTGCACATCGATTCAAATATGCATGGTGGGGACGAGAATATAACTTTGGTTCGACTCATTATGACTTCATATATACCGCACCAACAACATTATGACAACATATCTTTATAAATTCCATGATTCCTGAATTCTTGGACAAGTATAAATATATGCATATATACCTGTGAGATGCATCCTCCAAGTCCCATCCCTTCGAAGAACTGGTGGAACGACAGCGCAATCAGCAGCGGCTTTATATTGCCGGGGCTCCGAGACACCCCCACCGATATCCCGATGACCACCGAGTGCACCACCATTCCCACCTCCAAAACCTGCCATATCGATCTTCAAAACTGGAAGAGTACAAGAAAAAAAAAAAAAAAGACGGCAAGTCTGGAACCAAGAACATCAAGATTAAACTCGTGTTGAACGAACGTACTTGTGATATTATGCGCTGTCGGAGAATATCCGACGGCCTTCGGTCGGCGTCGCCGGCCGCCTCCTCGTCGGCGGCGGCCTTGCTCGAGTGCGTGTTTCTGTAGAAGGCGGTGGCGATGGTGTCGACCATGAGCGTGGCGATGGCGGCCGCCATGGCGATGAATCCCGAGAAGGGGAATTGGGCCCAGGGGGTGTGGCTGATGCAGGGGGATGTGAGGCTGCGGAATGCGTCGGGGAGAATGTGGACGAATCCCGTCGCGAGCACCACGCCGCCGGCGAAGGCCTTGACCATAAGGAATATGTCGTTCTCCGGGCGGAGGGCGGGCAGCTTCCGGCCGAGGAGCGGGAAGCTGACGCCGACGCCGCCGGCGGTGAGGATCGAAGCAATCGCGACCAGTTTCAGCTTTAGGGCTTCGCTCTTGTTGCCTTGCTCCGCGTCGGCGGCGTGGGTCGTGCAGTCTTCTGCAGCCGCTACTGCGATGGCTGAGACCGCGATGACTGTGAGGAACATTATTTTATGAGCAGTGGCCATGGCGGAGAAGCTCCGCGAGGGAAGGGGTGGTGTTTTCAAAAGAAATATGATTGCATTTTTTTCAACGGGCGCTGGGTCGTTAGGTGCGGATGCCTCCAAAATGCAGGAAAGAAATGCATGTCTGATAAGGAAAAGGAGCATGGCAACTTATATATATATATATATATAATAATCTCTCTGTCCTATAAAAAGTGTATTAGATAAGTATATTAGAAATGAAGAAAGGAGTCCAATTTATTACTCCCTTCGTTTCATTACAAATGTTCCACTTTTCATAATGAAATGTCCCATTACAAATGTCTCATTCCTTTTTTGGCAATATATAATAATTTTCATCAACTACTTTATCTACTTTTTACACATTTCTTAATCTTCGTGCTAAAAAATAATGCGACATTTGTAATGAGACAGAGAGAGTATAATATAAGTGTAAGAAATAAAGAGTTGGTGGTGGTGTAATGTTCAAAAATAGTAAATACACACTTTTGTGGAACGTTTTAAAAGAGAAAGAAATGCACACTTTTGATGGGATGATAGTAGCAATTTTTATATTATAAAGAAAAGATGAAAAAATAGCTGATTTTTATCTAAAGTATTGTTTTGTCATTAATATATTCACAACTAAAAGGCTTCATGATCCTAAATTATAGGTAAAATTGGGTTAATTCATGACTAAGAAGTTTAGTGATTCTATATTATACGCAAAATATGGTAAATTTGACCAGTAAGAAGCATGTTGGTCATGATTATAGGTAGGACGATAAGGTCAATTTACAACTAAAAAGCTTTATGATTGTGAATAGTAGGTAAAATATGACTAATTTACGATTAAGAAGATTTGTGGTTTGTGAATTATGGCTAAAATATGACCAATTTACGAATAATTAAGAAGCTTTGTAGTTGTAAACCATAATAATAATAAAGGTAAAATTGTATGAGTTGCTATTTTATTTTAGTACTTTTTATTATGGTAAAAATAATTATTTTATTAGTTCACTCGTTCTTTTATTTTAAGTTGTGTTATGTATTTTGAATTGTATTCCCTCCAATTCCAGCCCTATTTATTTTTGGTATGGTTATTTAATTAGGAGGATAAGATTATACTTCCTTCGTCTCAACTAATTTGATCAATATTTATTTTTGAACTGTCGCTCAACTAAGTTGATCAATTTCCTTATATGGAAACATCCAAACACTTACTTTATTACCAAACATACTTAAAACACTTAGTTTCTTAAATCCCGTGTCGAAAAGAAGTTGAAATGTGTATGGTTCATATTTAATATAGTTTAAATTGATTATCCAAAAAAGAAACATGACAAGTCAAATAGGACAACTCAAAAAGAATTGACTGTGGACACTAAGTAGTTTTTTTAGTAAATAAGGAGTATTTGCAAAATTGAAATATAAGGAAAGAGTGTGGAGTTATATCCCAACAATGAAATACTCCCTCCGTCCACAAAGAGTGCGTGATGGAGTGGATGACACAAGTTTTAATAAAAAAAATTAGAAAATGTGATTTTAGTATTAAATGGTAGTATTGGGCCCACCAAATTGTATAAGTAAAGGGTGAGTCTTTTGTAAATATTGAGTGTGAATGAGGTTTCTATAAAAGGAAAACACACAATTTTTGTAGACGGATGAAGTATAATATACTCTCCATGTATGCGAAACAAGGCAACTGTTCTATAGTCTTCATTGACAAATGGAGTATTAGCATAAATATGTTTACTAAAATGCTATTTTATTAATTTAATTCAAAATATAAAATTCAAAAATTGAATTTTATTTTATAATTTTTTTTATAAAAAGTTCAAATAAAAAAAAAAATCAAAATCCTCCCCCCATCCTGTCCCGTCCTCTGCAACGTAGGTGAACTCACATTACCATTAATATCATCGCCGTCTGCACCTACTGCTTGCATCATCAATTTTCAAAATTTCCAACAAAAATAAAAACTTTTCCCACCTTTTTTTTTGTGGTCATGACGACATATGTCAGGATCCCCTGGATCAAATTCAGTGTCGACCAAGTAGATGAAGAAGGTAAATGATTTGCTTTTTCAGCTGACGACAATGGGCGGTCAAACACCCTCTTCAATCCACCAGTGATGGAAAATTACTTTATAAACTGTTTACCGTCAGGCATAGAAAGTTGGCGGTCGACGATGGATTCGTTGCGACAGTGGAGGCCATTGATGGTGCATGGCGTCTAGTTCACCTAATTTTGATTTGGAAGCAGATTTTGGGTGGAAGTGTGGGCGACGAAGATGAGGTAATTAACTTGTTTTGTTTGAATTTAAGTGTGTATGTTTTTATTTTGTTAATTTTTCATCTATATTTTTCTACTCCCTTCGTCCATAAAATATCATTCTATTTTTTTTCTTATGTTCATGCGCAAAACATCTTCCTACTCCTTGTCGGGACATAATTCCATTAATTATGATTCTTTAAATTCTCACATTTACACATATTGCTATTTGCCACTAATGAACCTACATAAACCCACTAATTATCACATTTTTTTTTTCTAAATTATAAGACCTCTTTTCTAGTCATCAAATACACATTTTCTCAAAGGGTTAAATATCAAATAAACAGCAAGGTTGACCCGCCTTGAGCAAAAACAACCCCAACGAAATGTAAGTGGCATGGAACACCTTATTGTAACATTTTTTAAAATTTTCCGTCCAACCATCTGACGTCCGTTACCTTTCCGTCAACAATTCTTTTTAAAAGAAATTTATATGAAATGGGCCCCACTCTCACCCTCTCTCAATCTCACCGCCGGTCTGGTGGGGGCTCCAGGCTAGCTAGCCACGACGGCGGTACCACCGCAGCGCTACAGCGAAGACATCGACAGCAACTGCTCCACCCCCTTTGTCAGCGCCCCATCCAGTACTGGACATGGCCCCTCTGGCTACTTCTACAGCGCCCCTGCTAGCCCCATGCATTTCCTCCTTACCAACACCAGATCCAAATCTCCTTCATCGATTGATTACGAGGCCGTGTTTCTCTTTAGCGATTTCGGATCCTTCGAATTTGAGTTCTCCCCCAGGTTCTCCCCCAACGGTTATGGTGGAATCGGCTCCATGACGTCGGCGGATGAGCTATTCTTCAACGGCCAGACTCGCCGCCGTCGATGGATCTCGACGATGGTACGACGAGCTCAAGAGGCAGAGATTTGAGGCTACCGGGCACGAAGCTCGCAAACCGCAGAGCTAGATCAATGTTGTCGCTGCGCTTCAATCAGTGGCGAGTCGCAGGAGGATTGGATTCACAATCAATGTGCCTCCGCCGCCGCAAGCGCCATCGTCGAGGTCGTCTTCCTCTGTGAGAAACTCGAATAAGTGGATATTCCTCAAGGATCTTCTTAATCGTAGCAAAAGCGAGAGACGAGCGCAAAGCAAGGAGAGATTCTGGTTGGCGATTTCGTACTCGGCAGTGAAGGAGAAGAAGACGCCACTGTCTACGTTGGTGCTTCGCCGTCGTCCTCGCGCGGCAAGAAAAAGGGCGGAACAGATATGAAGAACAAGAAGATGAAAGCTCCGGCGTCCAGGAAACCAACGAACGGCGTGTGGAGGAGGCCCATTTCATATAGAATTAAAAAAACCAGGAAAAATTGTTGACGAAAAGATAACGAATGTCAGATGGTTGGATGGAAAAGTTTAGAAAATGTTACAATAAGGTGTTCCATGCCACTTACGATTCGTTGGGATTATTTTTGCACAAGGCGGGTCAACCTTGAGGTTCTATTTGGTATTTAACAATTTTCTCAAATCACGTGACCACTATTTTGAGTAAGATATTTCATGGATGAAGGGAGTAATTTTTTATTTTTGTTTTATCTTTATTTTGATTTATTTTTATTTTAAGTTTATTAAAAAGTAAAACAGTAAATTTATATAAAAAGTAACTAAATTTAATGCTATATTTTTATTTTTATAGCTATAATTAACTCTTTTATTATTAAATAAAAAAGTTATTCCGAAATATAAGCACATTTCAAAATAGCATGTCCATGTTGGCATGTGATTCAGTCCACATGTGCCAATGGCGGAAGACATGAAAAGGTGATCACCATATAACAGGAATTTGAAAAGGCCAAACACCTCTAAATCAGCCAATTTGCACTCAAATGGTAACCATACATTTCAATAAACACATGAACTTATCATATTTTACACGTTCCGATATTCGATGTAATTTTTAGCACCATCTTTAATAATATTAGCACCTTCAGATTCGTAACGCATCTAAGACAATTATCTCTATATAAATTAATATTCGTTTCTAAATTAAAAAATAATTAATATTCATTTAGCAAGAAAAGATTCATTTTTTGAGATATTAGTTAGAAAACAAGTACTCTCCCGTTGGGATGAGATTCAATGTCCCACAATTTTATGTGTGCCACTGTGTCCCATGCTTATATTTATTATTTTAAAAATATTTTTTATAAAAATAAAATTTATTATAATACTATATAGTTATATCTAATTTATATTTCAAAAGATTAAATTTTTTAAAAGTATATACCATAACTTTGAATTTATCAACTTATTATTAACTAATAAAAGTGAAATTAAATGATAAAAAATAATTATATACCCTAAATTGATGGAATAAACCCTAGTTAATAATCACAAAATTAAACTAAAGCATATAAAATTGAAATTAAAGAAAATATATATATAAGAAATTAAACAAAATTGAAAGTGGGACATGGAGTGGAACATAAAGTGTGGTACATTGAATCTCATTCCTCTCCCGTTACACTTAAAACATGTGTCTTATAATTACGGTAAGAAACACTTAATAAACATGTCTTAGTTATTTAAATTGTGCCATTTGAAATATTCTTTTTCATTTTGAAACACTTAATAAATAACGGTACGAAAACTTTGAACATAACTTATAATTACATAATAAAAGGCTATTTTTATATATCTCTCTTATTTGATTTGGCATAAATACCCCTAAAATCTAATATCCATATTAAAAAGAAACAAGATATTTCAAGTTGAACAAAAAGAGTAGTAAATAACAAAATTAGAAAAACCAAAAAGTAAGTGGATGTTTTACTTTGTATTATTGATAAAATGTATGATTGAATATTTTTATTGTTATGAGTATGATTTTTTCAATCCTACTCTTTCAATGAGATATAATCAAGCAAAACTAACTTAAAATTATCAAGAGTCTTGGGATATTTCAAAATTTCAATTCATCTAAGTAAATAAGGGATTAACCTTACTTTTTTAATATATCAAGACTAATTATCAAAAGTAAACGCTCCTAAAAAATAAAAAAAAATATATTTTAATCGAACACCTCCCAATACCATTTAATTATTTTCATTTTCATTTTCTTTTTCCAATTTTCACTTATATATTCCATTCACTACCCGTCTAATATAATCTACTCATCCACAATCTATAGACGGCCACTTCGATAAAACTACAATTTATTTTATTTATATTTCGTAAACACTCACATAGAATATCTCGTTTTGATCTAAAGAGGCGTGCATAGATGTATAAATATGTATATATTTGGATAGGCAGAATGCTGCCTTTATTGTGGGGTTGGGTGGAAATGGAGATAAAATGTTGTCATCTAAGGCCATATCACTATTGTGTCCAATGCTTTTTCATTTTTCTACTGCGTGAAATTAGATTATTATACTAACCATTTTAACCGATGGCTAATAACTCTGTTAAGTAGTCAAATTACTCAAAACTTATCAGAATAAAAGAAGAAAAAGTGTTCGATATTTTCCTCATTTTATAACTCATTTAGAAAATAATAATGAACTCAATTTTAATATGACGTATATCAATTTTAATAGCCAATGAGTACTTCCCTTGTATGGTGCATCTCTTCAAATATATCAACTTCGGTTTGAAGTTTGGCTCATTATGTATGCTTTTTTTTTTTTCCAGTAATATTGAACAAAATGAATTACCATAATTTTCAATTAGTTAATTAATTAATTTATGAGTATTTAAAGGTTTCAGTGTAGTGAAACAAATAGTATTTTCGGTAAACATATGTGACCCTGATATGTCAAATTCAAATGTCCAATATTTTTTTATCGTCCAATCCTTTTGGCCTCATAATGTCGTTATGATGTCTCTTTTTCTTGTGTATATGCAAACTAAAGACATCCTTTTGTTCCTTTATCTTTTTGTTGCTATTCCTTTTTAACTAGCTTTTTTTAATATTGTGATTGTGGGTTTACTTTAGTGTCCCACCATAGGCAGTCAAGTAATATATTAATGATCCTTTTTGATATGTTGCTTTATAATATATTTTTCTCTTTTTTTAGTAAACAAATACACGACTTACAAATTGAACGGCCAAATATTCAAAATAATACTAATATTCATTTATGTAATGTACGATGAAAATTAAAATTAAATATAATTAAATAAATAAATTAATGAGGATAAAAATATGCATATCTAGAAGATCGAAAGAACACAACAAATTAGAAGCCGAATTCCCTACAAACAGTGTTGGTGAAACAAAAATCCCCGCCAAAACCCAGAACGATAGAAGCAATAAATGACGACACAATATTTACGTGGTTTGGTCATCAAGACCTACATCCACGGATGGTTCTTCCGAGCTTTTCTACTATGATTTTAGAGTGTTTACATATTACCAGTGAATTGAGAGAGTCCCCCCTAATGATAGACCTTCTATTTATATGCACAAGTATAAAACTAAGGGCCATTGGGCCCATGAACTCTAATAAACGGGCTTAGGCCCTTATTACAATTGATTCTAACTTCTGACTTGAGTCTTCAGCGCAGAGAGCTTCGTTGTTGTTCCTTGACTGTGCAGGTGCTTCGGGTTCTCTTGACTGCATAGGCACGCGTCTTTCATACTTCGTTTTATCTGTGCAGGCGAATCTTCTTTCTATTATCCAAAGTCTTCAGTTAAACTTGTGCTGGTAATCTTTACTTAATAATAATAATAATAATAATAATAATAATAATAATAATAATAATAATAATAATGATAATAATAACAATAATAATAATAATAATTGAGACAGATATTTCGATATTGTTAAATACAACGCTGATGGAGGATTTAGTCCTCATCAGCTACTCCCCCTAGTCTGGTTGAACTATGTCTTTATTCGTGTTCAACCAGTAGTGTATTGTGTGGAGTCAGCGATGTGCTGCTCTTCCAAGTTGGCTAAGCATACATGATTCCCTGCAACTCATTTGAGGTGAAATGTTTTTATTCTATAACATAATATATGCAAAGTAATTCACAGTAAAAAAAATTAAGTATTTTAGTGGTGCCCACAGATAAAGTATTTCAGCGCTGCCACGCAGCCCTGTAACTTGTCAGAGATAGAAATGTTAGTTTTTCAAAACAGTAAAGACAAAATATGGTAACCCTGCAAATTATCAACACAAAGGAATTTTCAACGCTGTAAATAAGCAAAGACAAGAAATTTCTCGTTAACTTTGGATTTATGGACGCATACTTGATTTCTTCTTTGATTTTTGAATGTTGCCCAATATGATCTGCTTTCATTTCTTCGGGAACATAAGAAGACCAATACATAACTGTACCAATAGTACCTTAGATAATCCACATTGAGAAGGCCTAGATGATTTGCTCTGAACATGACTGAGATGTTCTGTACCGAACATGGCTGGGATATTATGTGCTGAATACGGCCTAGATACTCCGAAAACAACTAAGATAATCTGCACTGAGAGAGCTGAGACAATCTGCACTGAGATAACTGAGACAGTCTGCACTGAGATAACTGAGACAATCTGAACTGAGATAGCTGAGACAGTCTGCATTGAGGTAGCTGAGACATCTGCACTGAGATAAATAAGACAGTCTGCACTGAGATAACTGAAATATCCTCATTTTGCTGATGTTATGGCCCCTTACAATGCTTTACAGCCCCTGTGCTGATGTTATGGCCCCTTTCAATGCTTTACAGCCACTGTGCCGATGTTATGGCCCCTTATAGTGCTTTACAGCCCATGTGCCGATGTTATGGCCCCTTTCAATGGTACATCCGCATCTGCGGCTGAGTTGCCACTAAAGGCTCAATCTCTGCCGAAGCAAGTTTTCCAGCGCTGTCAACTATTATTCATGCGCTGTAAATTTTCAAAAAGAATACAAATAGTGACATATACTCTACTACCCCCTCTTGGTAACATGTGCATGATTCAAATAATCATGTTATGTGTATGCTTGTGATTGGTGTTCCTACTTATGATGCTAGTGACAACACTGTCATGACTGTAATCATGAAGTAAGATATTCAAATTATGCTTCAAGCCCTAGGACATATGCAGAAGGCGTGCAGCTTCATACTAGTTAATTCACATTTCAATCCTAGGCACATATGCAGAAGGTGTGCAGCTTCCAAGATAATTATCAAATTCCCACATCCCATTAAAGATAATATAAAATCATGAATATGCTCAAGTGTTAAAGTAGAATATTTCCCAAATTCCTATCATGCTTACATGCTTCGATGAAATAATCTAAGATCATGTAGTGAAGAATTATAGTTCTTGCGAAGTACCTGAGTCACCACTTGTTAGTGGGTTACCTTTTCGCGTTATAGCGTGTATTATACTTGTTCAAGTGTTTTTCCAAATATGTTAATCCTATGCTGTAAGAACTCTTAGGCAAAAATATTAGTAAAATATGAGAGCCCTTTTTAGCAGGGCTGTAAACCAATTATTGAGAAAATCCAAAACCTTGATCATATAAAATATTGCTACACATTTATTTCACTATGCTTATCACAACAACATATTCCCTATTCTTAGAATTAAACGAGTCATAGTGTAATTACACTATTAGACCCAGGGTCATAGCGATCACAAGTTCGACAAAGATTTACCATTCCAGCCATAAGCATACCTTTGTTTCACAAGTCCAAATGTATGATTAAAATCAGATCAAATCAAATCATATAAATATAATAACCTTATTTTCAAGAAAAATAGCGTTATGTCATTCAGAATCATATACCCAAAAAGAAAATTGATAGTGACTTATGCCCAGGTTTCAGTAGCACTCAAGCACGTAGCCATAAGAAACCCCCAACTCAAAAATGTAATAGACCAAGAATTAGAGTCATCACGTAATTCAAAAGTTGAATAAGCATTAATTGAAAATCCATCAATATCATTGTGGTTCCTAACATTTAATGCACTAGTAATCACCAAAGCTATTCTCATATGGACTTATCGTAGCAGTTGATAATCAACAAAGAATCTCATGTCGAGAGTTTCAAATTAACCTGCTGAAGTAGAAAGTTTATTAAAAAAGAATAAAGAGGTTCAAGAGAAAAAAATCAAGCGAAAGCACCCACGAGAAGCAACGGGTAACTGAAAAACAACCAAGACTAAGAGAACATAAGATCGTCCTCGTCAAAAGTCTTCGTCGTCCAGCATATCTCCCCATTTTTTAGAAACCACAGCCGACATAGCTCGAGCTGCGTCTGAAGAAGAAGAGTGAACCACAAAATTTTGCATAATCGCTCCTTCAGACTGAGCATTGCGCACTTTATTCAAGAACTCCACCGACGACGGCGTGTCAAGAACGACGCCCTTATTGATAACCCGCATGCTTGGACCCTCTGCATTCCTGAGCTGACTTTTTATACTGTCATTCGGTGGAGCTTGCGGACGTTCCATACCCTTTTTAGGTCGACCCAATCGACGCTTAGGATTGTCAACGAGCATTTGCATCCCCTAACTAACCTGCTCCTCTAACCTGCTAATACGACTAGCCAACTCCTCTTGAGCAGATTGTGTGGGCTCAAAGACCAACCGAGATGCCGAATCATCTGCCATGTCCGTGGACAGAACCACGACAGACTGTATTATGACCTCCTTATGCTGCCCGAACTTCGCAGCGGCTTGCAGAGGAGAGCCCTCAGACCCGGTCGCGCCCTCCCTATGCGATCGCTCTGCCGGGCTTGCGGCCTCGCTATCGTCTGCAATGATCTCCTCATCCACGGAGCTGTTAGAATACTCCATAACACCCGTGTCCTCTGTGCTAGCTTGAGCATCCGAGCCAGCTTCAATGGGTCGATCGAGAACATAATTTTGAACCGGTCTCATTAAGGGCTCCAGTAAATCTGGTCCCGAAAGCGAGTCATCTCTACGCGCTGCCGTATTGTCTCTATTCTCTAACTCCATATCCTCCAGCACCTCAAACCGATTTCTTTTTTCCACAGAATTCTTTTCAACAGTTACATATTCAAGTCTGGGCGAAGACTCCTCATCATTATCCAGCCCAGCAGAACCAGGCACCTCATTCGCGTGCTGTCGATTCTCAACAGAGCGGCTCTTAGTCTTCTTCCATTGTCGAGATCTGTTGCAATGCTTCCTGCCCCGCAAACTATTATCCTCAGTCTGCTTAGTCGGAGAAGCAGACTCTTTGCCCCGAAGAAAGTTTCTTGCAGTCATCAGTGGCATGGCCAATCGCAAAACAAAGACAACAGAAGTATGGCAAATTCTCATATCCAAACTCAATTTCATAAATATCATCATCACATTTAACATCAAGAAACTCAGGGATATCCAAGGCCACATTCATCTCAACTAACACCCTAGCAAAATAACCCACCGAAGCCCTAGCAGACATGCCATCAACGAGAATAGGAGTGCCAACATGCCTAGCTATACCAGAGAAAACTTCAGATTGCCAAAACTCATGCGGGAGATTAAAGATACGGACCCAAACCTGAGCAGAAGAAGAAACAATCTTGTTCGGATTGAAATTGGGAGTCCATGCCTGAAGGAAAAAAATCCCCACACGAAGACGCCAAGCAGATTTCGCGAAAGCCAAAGCATAATCCTCAGGTGACGAGAACTTTAAAGTGAAATATTGCCGAGAAGGATAACCTGCTATGGAGATGACATTTTCCAAATGATAGAGAGCTAAGTAAAAAGATCCGCCGCAAATCTCGGCGAATCGCTTTAGCGAAGAAAAACCCTCCCATGAATGGCATGCTGAAAAGGATTTGATTTGCCGTTGACGAAAAGCCGAGGAGATAGAAAGACACGGCCTGTCGTCCACTATAGCGGGTTTCAGCACCGCAAAATCATGAGCTGGGACGTCTGCGAGACGTCCCGAAGATTGCCTAAGAGACTCGGCAAACGACTTCATAGAAGGATTACCGGACGGACGTCGGACTTCCAATTGATCATGCAACGGAGGAATATCGCAAATAGTAGCAGCGGCCGCACCAGAGCCGGCCTCACCAGTAGGATTAGGGTTTGACACGAGTGTCAAAGACTCATCATTATTACGCAGCGGCGGAAGGATTTCACGGTTGGCAGCAGAGGCCGCACCAGAGCCAACTTTGTTGACGGCTGGAACCCCCGAGGATTTAGGGTTTGAAGAAAGCAACGAAGACACATCATCACTATGGTTGAGCCCAAGCTTAGCTGGGGCAGAGGAAGGGTTGGTAAAGTTATTTGAAATCGGCGGAAGCCGGAGAGCAGATCGATCTCCGGCCATCAAACGGCTACAGCGGAAGTAGGGTTAGGGTAGAGACGCATCTTTCAATCGCCCCACGTGCCCTCGAGAGTTTCAAATTAACCACAAGTAAGATTCAAGGAAAATTCACAGAGGTTAGCCATCATATAGCTACTGTTTTGCAAACAATATTGCTAATTATACAAAAACCATGCGGAGACATACGAGCCGAAATCAACTTGACCAGAAAAGTTTGACTCTTAAATAATGAGAAAAATTTATCAATTCAGACAATATGGAATCCAATATGAGACCCCAAATTTATGGATGGCCACCATCCCACATCCTAATATCATGATTAGCCATTTCTACAATTGATTAATCGATTTTAAATATTTGACTTCAAAATCACGGTACATGCTTATGCAGAAAAACCTCACCCATAATGTGTGATGACAGATGAGATGACAGCAGCTATGTGTCAGATTGTAATACAAATATCACATAAAATCGATCCCAACCAGTAGTGAAAGATTCTACGTATCAACTATCAACCAACCTTAACTTACCAAATTTCAATTACATTACGAGGGAAAATTCCAACCAGTATACTATGTTTTATTCCCCTAAAAAATTTGCAATGCTATGTTCTACATGCATTTTTCTTCTCCTTTGTCGCGTTTATTCATAGTTTTTGGGTGTTTTCATTGAGTTCTTGAGTGCCTTTGGTTTGATTTGTTAAGTTTCTGTGGAATAGACTACTCGTCCGTGCTCGTGTTGTTTTTACAGGTCCTTGGACTCGATTTGTGAATGTTTTGGATAAAGCATAGTGAAGTACGTGAAGTGACGAGTCCATAGGCACGAATGGGGCTAAAATCGGGCATCGGATGAGCAAGAATGGGCGCCGGGAAGTCCGCGTGTCGGAGGACACGCGGCCGTACGCGAGGAGGGTGCCGGGAGGTCGTGCGGTCCGGGCATGCGGCCGCATGCCACGGCTGCGCGACGTTGCAGAATTCCCTGGAGGACCGTACGGTCTGGGGGCGCGGCCGCGCGAGCTCACGCGGTCCAGCCATGCGGCCGCGCGAGCAGGCTGCGCGAGGTGCCGTTTTTCGCCCAAGTTTTCGGATTTTATTTCAAAACGCGATTCTGGGAGTATTTTTGAGTTAGACGACCTAGGGCATATAAATACCACCCAATAGCTTATTCCAGACACTTTTTATCATTTTCTTTTACTTTTCCTGAGAGCTGTGAGACACGGAGCAATAGCAAGACTGATCTCGACTTCACTACGGTTTTTTATTGTTTAATGTTCATTAGTTTTATTGAGATTTTGATTGTTAGTCATATGTCTATGTGTGGTTAGATTTCTTTTTCCCAGGATTTAGGGAGTAAACATGATTCGAATTTCTGACTGTTGATTCAATTAATTGAGATTTCTATTCCTTTTTATGTTCTTGTTATAATTGTTTGCTTTATTGCTTGATCACCAATTTAGCATAATCATAGGTTTTAATTTGAGATCGGGAGATGATAATTATTACCTGAACTAAGAACATAGAACACATTTATTTTAATTCTAAAGGAAATTAATAATTGTGAGGGCGTTAATCCTAGGAACTTTTAGGAGTTACATGTTAGAAGTGTGATCCAGGGATGGTAGCCTTGCATGTAATCAACGATTTGTATGCCACGAGAGTGGGTATGAATTAACTTTGAGATTGCCTTAGGAATTATCTCATTAATTGAATCAAACGTGTTAGTTAGGAGAATCTGTTGAAACCTTTGCCTTGGGAAACTCTCTTTCTTCTGTTACTTCGCATTTTCATAGCTTGATTTCTTTTCAGTGTTTCTTTATTTTAATTTAAGTTTATTTTCCAAAATCAAACCTTTAAAATTCGTTTTTCCAGATAGAGTAGAATAATTAAGGATATGCATTGATAACCATTAGTCCCTGTGGATTCAACCTTGTTTGCCACTATATACAATTGCACCCGTACACTTGCGGCGTGTAAATAAAATAGTCCCTGTGAATCAACTGATGGCGTTGCATGATTTTTTTTTTGTCTCTGATTGCTTGCATGTTTTTGCTTAGATATTCTCTTGCATTTTTGTGTTACGTTTTGGTTGTGCTAACCCTTGTATTGAGTCTTGTCCGTTTTGTTTGTGTCTGTCTTTTGGGCATAATCGCATGTGCACGCTTGAGGACAATCGTGTTTAAAGTGTGTGCGTGTGATGAGCCCATGTTTGTGCTCGTTTTTTGTGTCTGTTTTAGGTCTAGATAGAGTCTTTTTCCTTTGTTTTGCTAGAGTCAGTCGCCTGGGAGGGCGTAGTTCCAGGGCAGGCCCGTTCTTTGGGCAGAAGGTGCTTTTAAGGCATAATGCTGCTGCATTCCGCGAAAGATGCATGAGTTTGAAGCAGAGGAGTTTGGGACACTCAAAAGCTTGTTTTGGAAGACCAAAAGTCCGAGAAGCAGGATGTTGGGCAAACCAACCCTTTGCCCATAAGTACCGCGCGGGATTCAGTTGCACCGGAAGAAGGTTCTGGGCATAATGCGACTTCGGTTCGGGGAAGAAGTATGGGCACAGCTACAGAGCCAATTGGAGATGGAAGCAGAATGTTACAAAAGCTTAGATGAAGTTTGGAGTTGCTTAAGGCAAACCGACCCTTTGCCCATAAGTACCGCGCAGGACCCAGTTGCATGAGAAGATGATCGTGGGCAGAAGATACAGATGGGGCAGAGAAGAAGAGTGCAGGAGATGGAGTACATAAATTCGTGCTGTGGGCAAAGGCACAATCTGATCAGAAGATGTAGATAAAGAAAGAAATCCAAAAACCTTATCCCTTGAGGTTTGGATAAGAACAAATTAGCCTCCAGATCAGGATGCAATCTCTGGCAGAAGGAGCCCTAATTCCAGCCCACTCCTTTGGGCCCAGCCTGAGTAGCCCTAACTCTTGCCTATAAATACCACATAGCTGTGAACCATTCAAATGAGGAGAGCAGAGAGGGGAGCACGAATTTGAGAGACCACTGCTGTAGTTTTACTTTCCATAGTTAGGTAGGAGTAGTCGCCCCTTATGGGCATAGTAGTTTAATTTTCTGTTCATGTTTTCTGCGGCACTTTTGGCCGTAAGTACCCTTTGCCTTAAGTAAGTTTCTATTTCAGTTTTTACTTTATGTTTTCCTTTATGTCTTTTGCCTGTGTTATTTACTTTATGTTTGGCTAAGTTTTATATTCTGATTTGGGCAAGATGATCTAAGCATGAACACTTAACTCGAGAGGTCTAATTTGGGCATAACAACTGTATGAGCATATTCCCGATACACTAGGTTTGATTCCAATAAGGTTGTAACAACTTGGTTAATTAATTGATCACTAGTTAACTAGGGAGTTCTGGCCACAAGTAATACTTTGGGCATAAGGCGAAACGCCATCGACCTCCAAAATAGTACAACGAGTGTTGGAGCCGTGACTACTGTGAAATATCGGCGTAAGAGTCAAGTGGGTCTATCTAAATCTTAAAGCATTCTGGGCAAAGCACAACTAGCGATAGGCCATCGCAGAGAGCGTGGATGTTGCCCGGGGTAGTTGATTTCCATTAGCTGAACCTTCTAAGGGATCATAAACTGAAAGGATAGATTGGGCAAGGGGTTTTTGCATGCGTGACGAGTGACAATAGGGGCGCAACAATTCTTATGCCTATAACCACTGGTATGCGAGTATAGTGATTTATCTTTGCACCAATGATCGAGTGACCAGTTCATGTTTAGTGATTCAAACCCAAGTCAGAATTGTTTTGTTATTTGATGTGTTTACCTTGTTATTTCAGTTTTAGTTGGAAACCCCGTTCTGCCCATAAGCACGTTGTGGTCAGAACCCTGCATAATACAAACCCTTGTTAATGACACCCTTGCAGGAGGAGTTACTGCTCAGTTCCTTGTGGATTCGACTCTGGACTTACCACTAGCTAGTCTAGTTGTGGGCACAGGATATTTTATTTGCGCGAAGCTCAAACGACGACTTCGTCAAATTGGCACCGTTGCCAGGGAACTGAGTGCGCTAGTAATCTCTTTCGCGAAATTTTGTGTGAGTTTTGCCTTAACGTTTGTGTATGCGTTGTACTAGGAGTGCAGGTCACAAGGAGTTATTATTGTTTGATCCCGAGATCGAAAGGACCGCACACCAAAATAATGGTGAACGACGTCGGGCAGAGCAAGAGACACAGCTGAACAGGAACCAAGAGGGAGATATGGTCAAAGAAGACAATCCAGCCGATAAGACCCTTCGGGATCTGATGTTCCCAAACAATCTGAACCTCCGACCTACGGGCATAGTGTTGCCCAATATCACTGGGAATTGGGAGTTGAAGCACACCTTGATCCAGATATAGCCCAAATACAGTGATATGCCCGGAGAGGACCCTATGCGGCACTTGCAAGATTTTGAGATGGCTTGTGGAACTATCCGCACCGCATCTCCTGCCCTTACTGAGTACATCCGACTCCTTACTTTTCCGTTCTCTCTTCAAGAGGGAGCGAGAAAGTGGTTGTACGTTTTGCCCGAAAACAACATTACGACCTGGCAGCAGTTGCAGCAGAAGTTTCTCGAAAGGTACTTCCCAGTCAGCCGGATCCAGAGCTTAAGGGCCAGAATAAGCAACATCAAGATGGGGGATGGAGAGATCTTATATGACTACTGGGGAAGATTCAAACAAATGCTAGCCAAATGCCCACAACATCAAATACCAGCCCACGATCTTGTTCGATACTTTGTGGGAGGACTTCGAAGGCAAGAAAGGCAATGGCTGCATGCTGCATGTGGAGGATCCATTTTGAACAAATCGGCGGCAGAGGCATTCGAACTTATAGCTAATATGGCGGAGGAATCAAGGGATGAAGAAGGCACAATAGAGAGAATGTCACCACCAGAACCATCGTCTGCCCAAGACGATAAGATTGACAAGCTGTGCATTGCCTTGGAGAAGTTCATGAGCAACCAGATTCCTTTGATCAAGAAGCCGGTGAAAGCATGCCAACTTTGTATGGCATACACCCATGCAACGGATGAATGCCCTCAACTCTTTGAGGATGAAGAAGAAGTCAATGCTTTGGGACAACTGGGAAGCAACAATGGAGGATATGGCCAGAAGCCTTTTGAGCCCTACAGATAGCAGTACCCACAACAGCCTTCACAGGCAAGAGGGCCTTCCTTGGCAGAACTTGTGCACACGATGGCACAAGAAAACATGAAGGCATAGCAAGAGCTTGAGAAATTCAAGATGAAAACTCAAGGAGAAATGCAAAATATCAATGCCCAGTTATCCCATCTTGCCCAAACGATCGCTCGGGTGGAAAAGAAGCAGGGCAAGCTTCCTGCCCAGGTGGAGGTTAAGGAGGTGAATGCTGTGACGCTGATGAGTGGGGAAGATATCCTGCCCCAGAAAACACTTCTCGACCAAACGGATGTTATGATCCAAGAAAGTCTGACAGAGGACTATGCCCAAGACGAGGATATGGAAGAAGTTGCTGGAATGATGGATACCCTAAAGGAGGAAGTGGGATACACAGAAGCCCTTAATATTCCCACCATCGGACCAGAGGACAAGTTGGTGTTGTCACCCGAGAGAGCACCCAAGCTCGAATTGAAGAATTTTCCCAAGCACCTGAAGTGCATCTGTCTGGGCGAGAATGAGACTTTGCCCCAGATCATCAATTTGGAATTAAGCCCAATAGAGGAGGAGCAAGTCCGAGAGATTTTGAGCACACTCAAGGAGGCAATCGGTTGGACCCTAGCGGACATCAAGGGCATAAGCCAGACTCTGTGCATGCATCATATTCTCATGGAGGAGGATGACGTTCCAGTTTGTGACCCACAACGAAAGCTCAATCCAACCGTGAAAGATGTGGTAATGAAGAGACCTTTGAAACCTCCTCTTGAGCATAACCCCCTTATGGTTTTATTTTTATTTTGTTTTGTTTTGAGTTCGTTTCGTCTCTACCTTCTTTCTTATTTTTGTTTTTATTTTCGTAGTGTCTGTGCTTCGACCTCCTCTACACACCCACTTTGCCCAAAGCAAAGTGTATGTGTGGGGAGGGTCACCTTTTTTATTTTCGTTTGTTGTTGGTATTCCTCCTTCTAACACCCTTTGCCTAAGGCAAAGTGTGTGAGTGGGGAGGAATACATGTTTTTTATGTGTTTTGTTTGTGTTTCAACATGGTTCTCCTGAAGGACGTACGTATTAAGGGAAAGAGAGTCAGATTCACCACCTCTGTAGAGGTTACGCCCACAACAAGCTTTCAGCCATTTGCCCCCAGCAAGTAAGAACAAGGAAAAGTCAGAGAGCCCTACCCCTTTGAGTGCAAGTAATGACGCCCGTATGGGCATAACAGAAGCCATGATGATGGAGATCAGAAAAGCACTCTTTGCCTACTTTCCAAGCACTAGATTTAGGTGCCCACCTGAACTCTGTTCTGGGCATAACCCTCCCTAGGTCTTAGTTTCTTTTTAGTTTTCGTTTTGAGTCTGTTTTTCGACCCCCTCTACACACCTACTTTGCCCAAGGCAAAGTGTGTGTGGGGTGGGCTGAGCGTTGTTTCTTTGTCCTGTGGTTAGCCTTTCGATTTGCAATCAATTAAGCATGATTATATTCTGAGTTTGTTGTGCAAGTAGTATGAGATTCGAATGTCAATGCATGTCGTGTGTAGTTGAGGACGATGGATAGGGTTGTGGGCATACCATGTGAGGTTTTGAGCTTTGATATATGCTGTCTTATGCCCATAACAACTTTTTTTCTTTCTTGTGTGAAAATTGACATCTTGACTAGGGTAATGCTAAAACTTGCCTTGATTCTTAGTCGAACCCTGTGTACACAGTCTAGGTGTGTTAAATGATTTAGGCAATTCTTTCTTTAGCCCACAAAGCCAAACTGACCAACCCTACATCTATCACTTGTGAACCCTTTTGAGCTTAATAATTCATTTGAATTCACTTATAAATTTGCCTAGATTTGAGTTGTCCCGGTCAAACTGAACTTAAGGGCAAAAGAAGGGAAGATAGTGTAGTGGATCCTATGGGCAGGACTAGTGCAAAAATTGCAAAATGGGACATCTAATCCCAAAATAAAGAAAAAGTCCAGAAAGAAAAAAAAAAAAAAAAAAAAGAGAAAAAAAAGTGAAAGAGAAAAAAAAAGAGAAAAAAAAAGACTTAATGTCTTGGTTAGTATGTGCTTAGGCCCGCAAGAATAGGTAGGGATCTTAAAAATCTGGGAAGTCTGTTGCCCAGAATGAAGTTCAGAATGACCTTAGCCTCGTACCAAAAATTCTCACCTTATGCCTTAAGCCACGTTACAACCCATAAAAGACCTAATGAGATGCACCTAGAACTTTGACTAAAGGGGGAGACAATAGAAGATAGGCAAACCTATGGCAGAACCTAGGATGATGTCACGAGCGTAAACACTTCCCAAAAACACTTGAGAGAATGAGCGATGGGGAGGAACATCCTTACGCCCACAGACCCCTTCTTGACTCAACTGATGGCGTTGCATGAATTTTTTTTTTGTCTCTGATTGCTTGCATGTTTTTGCTTAGATATTCTCTTGCATTTTTGTGTTACGTTTTGGTTGTGCTAACCCTTGTATTGAGTCTTGTCCGTTTTGTTTGTGTCTGTCTTTTGGGCATAATCGCATGTGCACGCTTGAGGACAATCGTGTTTAAAGTGTGTGCGTGTGATGAGCCCATGTTTGTGCTCGTTTTTTGTGTTTGTTTTAGGTCTAGATAGAGTCCTTTTCCTTTGTTTTGCTAGAGTCAGTCGCCTGGGAGGGCGTAGTTCCAGGGCAGGTCCGTTCTTTGGGCAGAAGGTGCTTTTAAGGCATAATGCTGCTGCATTCCGCGAAAGATGCATGAGTTTGAAGCAGAGGAGTTTGGGACACTCAAAAGCTTGTTTTGAAGACCAAAAGTCCGAGAAGCAGGATGTTGGGCAAACCGACCCTTTGCCCATAAGTACCGCGCGGGATTCAGTTGCACCGGGAGAAGGTTCTGGACATAATGCGACTTCGGTTCGGGGAAGAAGTATGGGCACAGCTACAGAGCCAATTGGAGATGGAAGCAGAATGTTACAAAAGCTTAGATAAAGTTTGGAGTTGCTCAAGGCAAACCGACCCTTTGCCCATAAGTACCGCGCAGGACCCAGTTGCATGAGACGATGATCGTGGGCAGAAGGTACAGACGGGGCAGAGAAGAAGAGTGCAGGAGATGGAGTACATAAATTCGTGCTGTGGGCAAAGGCACAATCTGATCAGAAGATGTAGATAAGGAAAGAAATCCAAAAACCTTATCCCTTGAGGTTTGGATAAGAACAAATCAGCCTCCAGATCAGGATGCAATCTCTGGCAGAAGGAGCCCTAATTCCAGCCCACTCCTTTGGGCCCAGCCTGAGTAGCCCTAACTCATGCCTATAAATACCACATAGCTGTGAACCATTCAAAGGAGGAGAGCAGAGAGGGGAGCACGAATTTGAGAGACCACTGCTGTAGTTTTACTTTCCATAGTTAGGTAGGAGTAGTCGCCCCTTATGGGCATAGTAGTTTAATTTTCTGTTCATGTTTTCTGCGGCACTTTTGGCCGTAAGTACCCTTTGCCTTAAGTAAGTTTCTATTTCAGTTTTTACTTTATGTTTTCCTTTATGTCTTTTGTCTGTGTTATTTACTTTATGTTTGGCTAAGTTTTATATTCTGATTTGGGCAAGATGATCTAAGCATGAATACTTAACTCGAGAGGTCTAATTTGGGCATAACAACTGTATGAGCATATTCCCGATACACTAGGTTTGATTCCAATAAGGTTGTAACAACTTGGTTAATTAATTGATCACTAGTTAACTAGGGAGTTCTGGCCACAAATAATACTTTGGGCATAAGGCGAAACGCCATCGACCTCCAAAATAGTACAACGAGTGTTGGAGCCGTGACTACTGTTAAATATCGGCGTAAGAACAGTGGGAGAACGTAAAAACATTTCATGGACATACCACATTTCAAATAATAACATTAGAGCTTAATAACTCAAATATACTTTGAAAAATATAACCCACCTTAACAAATGATGCAGTCGAACTTGAAATATAAACGATTGTCACGAGCTCAACCTTATTGTACCTAACAATAAGTATTTCTTTTCTTATTCACATAAATAAATCTATAATATTTAATTAGCATAAAATAATTATTAACAACTAACTAACTATATATATATACACGTGCAAGTGTGTGCATGCATGTGTATTAATTACTATATGTTAATATATACATATCTACCTAATATAATTCTACGTATATGTGTGTGCATGGAAATCCTATTGTAAGTAATACTTGAAATTAATATTATACCTTTAACTTGGTCTGACACCTTTTGATATACTAGTATATTATGATTTGTGTGATTTATTTACAAATCAATCGATCCTATATATAGAGGAAAATTATAGGTATGGTTAGTCATTACTATAGACTACTTTATAGACTTCTAGCTTAGCCTACTTAAGTTTGGGATTTTTACACGTATATTGCCATTTTTTTATTAACTAGAGATTATCTCTATAGTATGGATATATATGTAATATGTACTTTAGACATATATTTACGTCTATATGCTGTAAATATTTATACGTATATTAGATCACTAATGATAAAAATAATTATGTATTTATTATATAATATATATTCTAAACAGAATTTTAGGTAAAGATTTTTAGGAGAAAAATAATATGACAATACAATGTAGTTGAGCTCATATTGTGACAAATGACGATGCTTAAAGAAATGTCAATGAAATATTAAAATATAATGAGAAATGAGTAACCACACATTATGCTGAGATCTAATTTATTCTAGGCTCAAATAAATCCTAAATTTCTTCAAATTCCACCTAATATTATAAAAATAAATAAATAATAATCTAATATTATTCTATGAAAAATCGGGGTGTTACACTCTTCTCTCCTTATAAAAATTTCGTCCTCGAAATTTGCGTACCTTGGTCACTCAATTCAGGGTATTGAGCTAACATTTTTTCTTCTAGTTCCCATGTAGCTTCTTCATGGCCATGACGATTCCACAAAATCTTTACTATAGGTATTTCTTTATTCCTCAAGACTTGGACCTTGCGGTCAAGTATCTTTACTGGTCTTTCCTCATAGCTTAGGTCATGGTTTAGAACAACTTCATCATATCTTACGACATGCTTTGGATCGTAAACATACTTTCTTAGCATTGAGACGTGGAACACGTCATGCACATCTGGCAAACTCGGAGGTAATGCCAATCTATATGCGACATGGCCTATTCTTTCTAAGATCTCGAAAGGTCCTATAAATCTGGGTCTCAATTTTCCTCGTTTACCAAATCTCGTTACTCCTTTTGATGGAGAAACTTTCAAAAACACGTGGTTTCCAACATTAAATTGTAAGTCTGTTCGACGCCTATCAGCATATGATTTTTGTCTATCTTGAGCTTCTTTAATTCGTCTCTTGATAAGGTCAACTTGCTCAATCATTTGTCGAACCAGATCCGGCCCTAGAATTCTTCGTTCACCAACTTCATCCCAATAAAGAGGCGATCTACATTTTCTCCCGTACAATGCTTCAAAAGGTGCCATTCCGATCGTTGCCTGATAACTATTATTATAAGCGAATTCGACCAAAGGCAGAACATCTTCCCAATTTTCACCTTTATCTATAACGATCGTTCGCAACATATCTTCTAGAACTTGAATCGTCCTTTCTGATTGCCCGTCAGTTTGGGGATGAAATGCTGTGCTGAAATTTAGTTGCGTACCCATGGCTTCTTGCAGACTTTTCCAAAAACGTGAAGTAAATCTTGTATCACGATCTGATGTAATTGACACCGGTACTCCATGAAGACGTACAATTTCCTTAACATATAATTGAGCTAGACGTTCCAGCCCAAATGTAATCTTGATTGGAACAAAATGTGAGGATTTCGTCAAACGATCTACTATTACCCATATCGCAGTATTCCCCTTGATAGTTTTTGGTAATCCTGTCACGAAATCCATCGTGATATGTTCCCATTTCCACTCGGGTATAGGTAAGGGTTGCAACATACCTGATGGTCGTTGATGTATTGCTTTTACTTGTTGACATGCTAGACATCGTTCAACGAATGAGGCGATGTCTTTCTTCATACCTTCCCACCAAAAGTTTCTTTTTAGATCTCTATACATCTTAGTGCTTCCTGGGTGGGCTGTGTAGGGCGTCTCATGAGCTTCGGTCAAGATTTCTTTTCTTAACTCCTCACTATTTGGTACACACAACCTTCCTTTGAATAACAAAGCGTTATCCTTGCCCTCGGTAAACCCTTTTGTCTGATCAGTCCTTGCAATTAATCTTTTCTTTTCTAAAGATGAGTCTGATCTTTGAGTAATTACTATTCTTTCTCTTAAATCGGGTTCTGCTACCAAGGTTGCGATACAACTTGTTATGGATTCGGGCGGGCATACCACTTCTAGACTCAATCCTTCAAATTCCTTTATCAATTCTCTCTGCTCAGTGAGAAGATAACCCAAATTCACTTTTGTTTTCCTACTCAAGGCGTCTGCTACCACATTTGCTTTTCCAGGGTGATAACTAATAGTGCAATCGTAATCCTTTACTAATTCGAGCCACCTTCTTTGCCTCATATTCAGATCTTTTTGCTCGAAAAAGTATTTCAAACTCTTGTGATCCGTAAAAATTTCACATTTAGCTCCATAAAGATAATGCCTCCAAATTTTCAACGCATGTACTACTGCGGCCAATTCCAAGTCATGGGTAGGATAGTTCATTTCATGAGGTTTCAACTGTCGTGACGCATAGGCTATTACTTTCCCATCCTGCATTAGCACACATCCTAACCCTAACTTCGAAGCATCGGTATATACTACGAATTCTTCATTTTCTTCTGGTATTGCTAATACCGGTGTTGTAGTCAATCTTTTCTTGAGTTCTTGAAAACTTTTCTCGCATTCTTTAGTCCATTCAAACTTAACTCCCTTCCTTAAAAGTTGTGTCATTGGTTTTGCTACTTTCGAGAATCCCTTTATGAATCTTCTATAGTAACCCGCCAATCCTAAAAAACTTCTGATATCGTTCACACTTGACGGTGTTTTCCATCCACTCACGGCTTCTACTTTAGCGGGATCAACTTTAATTCCCTCGGTTGATACTATATGCCCAAGAAACATAACTTCTTTCAACCAAAATGCGCATTTACTAAACTTAGCGTAGAGTCGTTCTGCTCGCAAAATTTCTAACACGATTCTCACGTGTTCCTCGTGTTGTACTCCATCCTTCGAGTAGATTAATATGTCATCGATGAAAACTAATACGAACTTATCCAAGTACTGATGAAAAACTCGATTCATCAAATCCATGAAAACTGCGGGAGCGTTTGTCAACCCAAAAGGCATAACTGTAAATTCATAATGCCCATACCTCGTCCTAAACGCTGTTTTCGGTATATCTTCTTTCTTTATTTTCAACTGATGATATCTCGATTTCAAGTCAATCTTGGAGAACACGCCCGCTCCCTTTAATTGATCGAACAAGTCGTCGATCCGAGGTAATGGGTATCTATTCTTAATGGTCAATTTGTTCAGTTCACGGTAATCAATGCACATTCTCATGGTTCCATCTTTCTTCTTCACAAAGAGAACCGGCGCTCCCCATGGTGATACACTTGGTTGGATAAATCCAATATCCAATAATTCTTGCAATTGCACCTTTAATTCATGCAATTCCTTTGGTGCCATACGGTAGGGGGCTTTTGATACTGGAGCTGCTCCTGGTTCCAAGTCAATGGAAAATTCCACTTGTCTATCTGGTGGTAATCCAGGTAAGTTATTGGGAAACACATCTGGATAGTCTCGTACTACTGGCACATCATCTATTTTCAATTCATTTTCCTTTTCCGCCGTTAAGTTTACCAAGAATGCTTGGCAATTTCCTTTTCTCAACATCTTAATGGCTTTCATTGCAGTTATAACAGGCACTTCTGTTCCAAGTCTCCCTCCTTGAAAAATAATTTTCTCTCCATTAGGTGTTTGGAACAAAATTTCCCTCTCCTGACAGCATATCGTTGCTCTATTTTTTTCTAACCAGTCCATTCCAAAAATAACGTCAATTCCTTTCATGTCGATGACATGCAGGTCAGCTTTAAATATTAGGTCTCCAACTTTAACGTCTTGACCCTTACTAACTTCTAATATAGTAACCGTATTTCCTGCTGGTATACTCACGCTCAATGCCAATTCAGGTACTTCAGTTACTATAGATAACTTTTCACACGCAACCTTAGATATAAACGAATGTGAAGCTCCTGTATCAAATAGCGCTAAGATTGGAGTTTCGTTTATATAAATCATACCTGCTAAGTTCTCGGGCGCATTTCCAACCTGCTGCCTGTTCAAAGCATAAGCCTTTGCCTGTTGACGTTGTCTCATTATTGGCCCTTGAGTCTTAGTAGGTCCTTGACCTTGCTGTTGCTGACCTTTTATTGACCATTTTCCATTGGTGCAATCTTTAACCATATGTCCCGACTTCCCACATCTAAAGCAAACATTTGTTCCAATCCGACATTCTCCTAAGTGAGGTTTCTTACATTGGGGACACACAGGTTTCTGTCCTGAAAATCCCCACTGTTGGGGGTACTGTTGATAATATTGTTGGGGTCGCGATGGCCGCTGTTGAAATTGTTGTTGTGGCTGTCGAGGTTGAAATTGTTGTTGTTGGAGTTGTTGTGGCAGGAATTGTTGTTGTGGTGGCCCTCTCCAAAATCCCCTTTTTACAATTTCTTCTCCCGATGCTCGATCCTCCCATTTCCTTTTTCCTCTATCCCCCTCAAATTGTTGTATGGCTCCTTTCTCTCTTTCTTTTGGCAGTAATGTCTCAATGTTTAATGCCCTTGTTAGTGATTGGGCATAGGTTAGTGTTCCCTGACTAGCCAATGAAACTGCGATTTCAGGACGCAGCCCTTTTCTGAATCTGTCAGCTTTCTTTTCATCAGTATCCACCAGTTGTGGATAATATCTTGACAATCGATTAAATGCACGATCATATTCTGTGACCGTACTTTTTCCCTGTCTTAAATTCCAAAACTCATTTTGTCTCTTTTGCCTATAACATTCTGGAATAAATTTTTCAAACAACTTTTCTTTGAAGCCTTCCCAAGTCAAAGTGTCTTTTTGCGCTTGAGTCATAGTCCTTTCGACTGATTCCCACCAGAAGTCAGCCTCATCGATCATTTGGTATTTTGCACAAATTACCTTTTCTTTATCGTCACACCTTATATAGGCAAAGATTCTTTCTATCGTTCTAACCCATTTTTCGGCGTCTACAGGATCACCTAAGCCATCAAAAGTTGGAGGGTGTTGTTTCCTGAACATATTTTCGGTATCACGAATTGGGATATGATTAACTAGTTCCTCATTCTCAGGGTTTCCGTTGTTTCTACCTCGGGTTCTAGTTGCCATCTGTCATAAAAGATATCCTTAATAAGTATTTCTATCAGCACATAACTAAGTTCAATGCAATACTTGGATTATTCAATGTTATCATTTCACTATATCCTTTTCTTATCACTTTCTTTTGTCATAAAAGTAATCGCATATTTTTCAACCATAATTCATAGAAGAAATTAACCATGATATTGGAGCATATCTTTAATGTATAACAATATATGCATTTTATCATCCATTCCTTGTGAGAAACTCATATGAGAAACTTAAATAAAATATTCCATCAAATATTTCCCGAATAATCATTTTTGCGCGCATTTACGAATATGCAATTTAAACACATACAACTTTTAATTCATGCTGCATGTAAAAAATATTGTACCTTGGTGGAGAGATAGCTAGCTGGGGGTTGCTGCATTTACATACTTAATCATATAGTCTTATTCATTTATTGATTGACTCAAGTCAAAAAATATTACTTTGATATTAAATTGGTACCAAACTGGGAGCGTAGATCCGACAGGATCCTGCTCTGATACCACTCTGTCACGCCCCAATTCCCGAAGGAAGACACGAATGCCGAAACGTGACTAGGGGTTGGATTTAAGAAGCGGGAAAGAAGGGGGTAATAATAATAATAATAATAATAATAATAATAATAATAATAATAATAATAATAATAATAATAATAATAATAATAATAATAATAATAATAATAATACTTAGATAACTTAATTAAGTAGCAATATTTTTAATATTAAAGTCGGAAAGTTTGGCTCAGCACGCTGGTGGTTTAGAACCAGTCTACAAATACGTGCGGCTAAACAATCGAACATTTAATTATAATTTTAATAAAGCGGTAAATGATGGGGTAACCGAGTCTAGCTCGCCAAAAGGAGTTGACCGACCAGCTCACTCATGAAATTGGCATAGCACAACATGATCATGAGGGCTTTGGTCAAGCGTCCAAGAGGGGCTGACTACATGTACTCTCCATCGAGCGATAAATGAATAAATTGTGTGCAAAGAAATAATATCACATTTCATATATATAATCTTTGATTAACATTTTACATACTCAAAATATATTAGCTATTTCAAAATATTGCAGCCAACCCGTCGCAGCTGCTTCCATCTCCACCATCTTACTAACCTGAAAAGATTGAAAAGATTTGTGGGCTGAGTACTAGTGTACCCAGTGGGTCATGCATTTTTGAAATAATCATTTCCATATGATAGTCCATGCATGTACGTGAATTATAGAAGATTTTAAAAAAAATAAATATTTAACTTCTATAATCACAAAATATTTTCATTCATTTGCGCGCGCCATACCGTAACACCACTGTTACCCTTATCCTTTCATTCGTAGTCCCTGGGCGACCCCTGGGAAGTAATCATTCATTCATTCATTAACTAGATGGGACCCCGGGACGAACCCATGTCAGCTACACCATCTAGCCGGATTAAGGGCGAACCCAAAATCCTCCTTTCGTCTATAAGGCTCGTGGGGATCAATCCACTACCTTAAGACAGTGCGCACAACTTTTAATAGGTGTGTCAGACCCATTAAAAGCCACAATTGTTAACATAAGAGCATTAAACAGTGGGAGAACGTAAAAACATTTCATGGACATACCACATTTCAAATAATAACATTAGAGCTTAATAACTCAAATATACTTTGAAAAATATAACCCACCTTAACAAATGATGCAGTCGAACTTGAAATATAAACGATTGTCACGAGCTCAACCTTATTGTACCTAACAATAAGTATTTCTTTTCTTATTCACATAAATAAATCTATAATATTTAATTAGCATAAAATAATTATTAACAACTAACTAACTATATATATATACACGTGCAAGTGTGTGCATGCATGTGTATTAATTACTATATGTTAATATATACATATCTACCTAATATAATTCTACGTATATGTGTGTGCATGGAAATCCTATTGTAAGTAATACTTGAAATTAATATTATACCTTTAACTTGGTCTGACACCTTTTGATATACTAGTATATTATGATTTGTGTGATTTATTTACAAATCAATCGATCCTATATATAGAGGAAAATTATAGGTATGGTTAGTCATTACTATAGACTACTTTATAGACTTCTAGCTTAGCCTACTTAAGTTTGGGATTTTTACACGTATATTGCCATTTTTTTATTAACTAGAGATTATCTCTATAGTATGGATATATATGTAATATGTACTTTAGACATATATTTACGTCTATATGCTGTAAATATTTATACGTATATTAGATCACTAATGATAAAAATAATTATGTATTTATTATATAATATATATTCTAAACAGAATTTTAGGTAAAGATTTTTAGGAGAAAAATAATATGACAATACAATGTAGTTGAGCTCATATTGTGACAAATGACGATGCTTAAAGAAATGTCAATGAAATATTAAAATATAATGAGAAATGAGTAATCACACATTATGCTGAGATCTAATTTATTCTAGGCTCAAATAAATCCTAAATTTCTTCAAATTCCACCTAATATTATAAAAATAAATAAATAATAATCTAATATTATTCTATGAAAAATCGGGGTGTTACAGTCCCCCACTCCATAGTTGGAATTTTTTCAAATGTGGAGTGCAATTTAACTTGTATAGGTTGCGCATAGTGAGCAGGGCGTTGCCCTTTTCGTTGATCCCCAGCAGTTCGCGCGAATTAGGTGCGCCGGAAAAACGTGGAATTAAATGGTCGATGGCGACATAACAATGGGCGTCCTAGATCTGCGGCACTTTCAAAGACCCAAAATGTATCTCATCTTGTTGGACGTTACGGTGGGGATGAGTCATAGAATCAATCGGTGAATTGTTGTTGGACCGCGAATTGTAACTAGTGTTTGATCGGAGAGGTGAGAGAGAGTAACTGGATTGTTGAGAGCACGAGAGTAAATTGTTGTAGTATTGTAAGCAAAGATAGCATAGGTTTCAAATTACGCGTACATGGCTATTTATAAACCCATGCTGGGGGTAAAATAGTAAAATCGTTGCTAAAACATGCGCCTCGCGTGATCGAAGGCATAAGAGTAAGTTCACCCTTAGGTGGGAGATTTCCCCGCTCTTTTGGTGATCTTTCCGGCGAATGCCGTTTCTCTGACACGAGACATTCCTCTGGCGAGTGCGATTTCTCTGGTTAGAGCCATTTCTCTAGCGAAGTGAAAATTTTTCAGTTTGGGAGAGGCGCACTTTGCGCTGATGGATGCGATGGGTTTTTACCTCAGGTTCATGAAACGGGCTTGTGCCTTGTATAAGTAAGTTCTTCCCCCCATTTAGGCTTAGTTGTTGAAACCTAAGTCTAAATTCAAGACGTTCGGGGTGGGACGGGCTTGAAGTTTTCTTCCCCCCATTTAAACTTAGTTGTTTAAACCTAAGTCTAAATTCAAGACGTTCGGGGTGGGACGGGCTTGCGTTTTTTTAAATAAAGTTTTCTTCCCCCCATTTAGACTTAGTTGTTTAAACTTAAGTCTAAATTCAAGACGTTCGGGGTGGGACGGGCTTGCGTTTTTTTAAATGAAGTTTTCTTCCCCCCATTTAGACTTAGTTGTTTAAACTTAAGGCTAAATTGAAGGTGTTCGGGGCGAAATGGGCGTGAGCCTTTGACATAAAAATTTTTATCTCCCCCATTTAGACTTAGTTGTTTAACTTAAGGCTAAATGTAATGTATGCGGGGTGAAATGGGCTTGCGCCTTTTGCATTTAAAGTTTTTCCCCCCTGGGTGTGGAGCCATTCCTCTGGCGAAAGTCGTTTATCTGGCGAAGGCCAGTTTTCTGGCGAAGACCATTTCTCTGGCGAGGGCCATTTCTCTGATGAGGGCCATTTCTCTGGCGAGGGCCATTTCTCTGGCGAGGTGTGGAGGGGGAGGGGGAGGGGGGGCTGCGCTCCTTAGAGCTGCCTACATACCCATTAATGGGATCAAGCCCAGATGTAGTTCTGACCTGCATGCAAAGGTCAGTAATTGTAGTAGATGACATGGGTCTCGGAAGACCTTATTGAAATAAAATGAAATTTGTAGAGTTTATGGTTAAGCGTGGTACTGCTTGAGATGTAGGGCGTTCCAACTGTTGTTGATTTCACGTCCGTCTGTCGATTGCAGCTTGTATGCTCCACGTCCAACCACTTTGGTGATCAGATATGGTCCTTCCCAATTCGGGGCCAATTCGGGGCTAATTTACCAGCTTAAATGTGCGAGTGCGGATATGTTTGTTGTAGTGTCTGGCGATGCTTTGTTGGTAGGAAGCTAGTCTGATATTCGCTTTGTTCCGTTTCTCGTCGAGGAGATCTAACTCGTGGCACATGGCCTCTTGATTCCTGTCGTCTGTCGTGAGCTCATGTCTGGCAGTGGGTACTTCGTTTTCTGTTGGGATTACTGCCTCCATTCCATAGGCGAGGGAGAATGGTGTTTCCCCTATTGATGCTCTTGTAGTTATTCGGTAGGACCATAGCACGCCTGGTAACTCATCTGCCCATTTGCCTTTGGCCTTCTCTAGTCGTTTCTTCAAGGTGTTCATGATTGTTTTGTTGGAAGATTCCGCTTGCCCGTTGGCTTGGGGGTACCTTGGCGTTGAGAAGCTTAGTTTGATGTTCCAAAACCTGCAAAAATCTTGAAAGTCTGCGCTTATAAATTGGGACCCGTTGTCCGTGACGATCTCCTTGGGCACCCCATACCGGCAGATCACGTTCTTCCATATGAACCCCTTGACTTCTTTGTCGCGAACTTGGTGGAAAGACTCTGCCTCTATCCATTTGCTAAAATAATCGGTCACTGCCAACATGTATACCTTCTGTCCAGGCGCCATGGGCAATTTGCCTACAATGTCCATCCCCCATTTCATGAATGGCCATGGCGAAGTGATAGCAGTCAGGGGTTCCGGGGGCAGATGTGATATTTGGGTGAATCGTTGGCACTTATCGCATTTTTTGGCGTAATCAGCTGCATCTGCCTTCATTGTTGGCCAGTAGTAACCGTTGGTTAAGGCGCGGTGAGCGAGGCTTCTGCCTCCCGAGTGGTTGCCACATTCTCCTTCGTGTAATTCGGACAAGACGTATCTTGCTTCTACAGGGTTAATGCATTTCAAATATGGACCGGTAAATGAACGTTTATACAGTTTACCGCGGATGATGAAGAACCGTGCAGCCTGAGCTTTAATTCGACGAGCGTCATTCCGATCCTCTGGGATCATATCTCTTTCGAGATATTCCATTATTGGGGTCATCCATGTTTGTCCGACTGACACTGCAGTCACGTGTTCCTCGGCCTCATCTCTTTGTATTGCTGGATATTGAAGGCAAGTGATAGTTATGGTCTTAAGTTGTGCAGTCTGTATTGCTGACCCTAGGTTGGCCAAGGCGTCAGCGTGGCCATTTTCCACCCTCGGCACTTGCTTGATGGTAAATTCTTCAAAGCACAATTGGAGTTCTTTCGTCTTGCCCAGGTAAGCCGTCATTTTCGCATCTTTGGCTTGAAATGTACCCTGCATCTGGTTAACTACGAGTTGAGAATCACTAAATACATTAATGCGTTTTACCCCAATTTCTTTAGCTAATCCGAGTCCAGCTATCATGGTTTCGTATTCAGCCTCATTGTTGGTTATTTTGAAATCACATCGGATTGACCGCTCGATGTTGTCTCCTCGTGGTGATGAGAGGACGATTCCAAGTCCGCTCCCTCGTACGTTGCTGGATCCATCGACATATAGTTTCCAAGTTCCATTTTGGTCTGGTTCTTCCGCCAGACAGCATAACTCTTTGTCGGCCTGTATAGTAAGGTTAGGTGCAAAGTCGACAACAAAATCGGCTAATACCTGAGATTTAAGTGCGGTCTGTGGTTTGTATGTAATGTCGTATTCACTCAACTCCACTGCCCACTTTGTCAATCGACCGGATAGTTCCGGCTTGTGGAGTATGGCTTTGAGGGGGTATGTGGTCACCACTGAGATCGGGTGACATTGGAAGTAGGGTCGAAGTTTTCTTGCTGCGTGGACCAATGCGAGAGCTAGTTTCTCCAGTTGGCTGTATCGGGTCTCTGCATCTAGGAGGGACTTGCTCACATAGTATATCGGTGATTGCCTCCCTTCGTCCTCCCTGACCAACACGGCACTGACAGCAGTCTCGAACACGGCCAAATAAACCAATAGGACTTCATGGTCTTTTGGTTTGGCCAGAAGGGGCGGGTTGGTCAGGTATTGCTTGAGTTGTTGTAATGCCTCCTCACACTCCTCTGTCCACTCAAAGATTTTTGATTTCCTAAGAGTGTTGAAGAATGGATGATACCGCTCTGACGATTTTGAGATGAATCAGCCCAACGCGGCTATCCTCCCTGTTAATTTTTGTACGTCCTTGACGCATGTTGGGGATTGGATCTTCATGATGGAGTCGATTTGGGCCGGGTTGGCCTCTATGCCCCTTTGGGTGACCATATAACCTAAGAACTTCCCTGCAATGACACCAAAAGAACATTTAGTAGGATTTAGCTTCATATTGTATTTTCTAAGAATCTCAAATGTCTCCCTCAAATGATCAATGTGGTCCCTTGCGCGGATGGACTTGACCAACATGTCATCGATGTAGACTTCTATTGTTTGGCCCAGCAAGCTTGCAAACATCCGATTGACCAGGCGTTGATATGTTGCTCCCGCATTCTTCAATCCGAATGGCATATATTTGTAGCAAAATAGCGCTACGCTGGTCATGAAGGCCGTCTTCTCCTCATCATCAGGGTGCATCCGGATTTGATGGTATCCCGAGTATGCGTCCGTGAAACTCATCAATTCATGTCCTGCTGTCGCGTCAACTAGCATGTCGATGTGTGGAAGTGGGAACGAGTCTTTCGGGCATGCCTTATTAAGGTCCGTGAAGTCGATGCAGACCCGCCATTTGTCGTTCTTTTTCTTGACCACCACCACATTTGTGAGCCATTCGGGATAGTGGACTTCTCGAATGAGTCCATTCTTGAGGAGCTTCGTGACTTCATCATTCACTACTTGGTTCCTCTCTGGTGCAAACTTTCTACGTTTCTGTTTCCTCGGTGGGTAGCCCGGGGTGACCTGTAACCTGTGAACAATAATACTAGGGTCAATCCCTGTCATGTCCTCATGGGACCAAGCGAAACAATCATAGTAATCAAATAGGAAATTGATAAGTTTCTCTCTGAGCTCTGGTTCGAGTTGTGCTCCAATCCGAACTTTGTGGTCTGGAAAGCTCGCATTAATTTGAATTTCATCTATCTCCACCATCTCCTCCTCGATCAGGCTGCGTGGTCTCTTCGTTTGATTTCTCTGCTCTGCAGACTCTGACTTCTCTGCTCTGCAGATTTCCACTTCTCTGCTCTGGCACCTCACCGATTTAGACTTTCTCTCTGGCACCTCGGTGACTTCGCTGCGCTGGCCTTTGTTGGTTTCGCTGCTCTGGCAGCTTCGACTCCTCTTCTCTGGCAGCTCGCCGACTTCGCTGCTCTGGCCGTTGTCGATTTCGCTGCTCTGGCCTTTGTCAATTTCACTGCTCTGGCAACTTCGACTTCTCTGCTCTGGCAGCTCGTCGACTTCGCTGCTCTGGTAGCTTCGACTTCTCTGCAGCTCCGTGTGTTGACTTTTGTCTTGAGTGCACCGCAAGGTATGATGTGGGTGTTCCTGTTCTCCCATGTGCTTTGAATGGGGCGGGGCTTCTTGCTGTAATTGCTATAAGGATGGGTTTTTCGCCTTCATAGTAGTTTGGTAGCACGCCCTGGAGTCCTTCTGCTCTCCCTTGATCTCCTTAACTCCCCACTTGGTTGGGAATCGTATGACTTGATGATAGGTAGATGGTACTGCTTCCATTTCGTGGATCCATGGACGGCCTAAGATGACGTTGTATGCTGATGGGGCGTCTACCACGAGAAACCTAGTGGAAAGGTTGACTCCCTCTGCGTAAACGGGAAGATCGATCTCCCCTACAGTAGTCGTACTCTCGCCACTGAAGCCAACGAGTACGGCCGCTCTCTTGATTAGTTTGGACTCGTCCAAACCCATCTCCCTGTATGCACTGAAAAATAAAATATTGGCAGAGCTGCCATTGTCTATTAGCACGCGCTTTGTTAAACAGTTAGCAATATAAATGGAAATAACTAAAGCATCATGATGAGGGTGTAGAAGCTTGTCTGATTCGGATGTTGCCAAGCTGATTGTCAGGGTTGGATCCGTTGGTCCAGCTTTGCCGGAAGGCAGAGCCCCTGTTTTGCTTGATCTAGCCTGTCTGGCGTGTCTCTTGGCGGCTGAGTGGGTGATTTCGCTGACTTCGGAGCCTCCGGATATCACGTTCACAGTTCTCTCATGGTGTGGTGGGTCTGGCGGGCTGTCGTCTCTGTGTTTCTCTTGCTTATCCCTTCCTTGTTGTAGGGTAAGCTTGCCCTTTTCAGTCAGGTAATCGGTGAGGTGGCCTTGATTTAGTAGGTGGGCCACTTCCAATCTGAGGGCGATGCAATCCTCTGTCCGATGCCCATGATCTGCATGGAACTCACACCATTTGGATCTGTCCCTCTGGTCAGCTGGGGCCCTCATCTTTTCTGGCCATTTGACTTTGTTGCCTAGACTCTTGAGAGCTAAGACCGCATCGGCTGGCGAGATAGATAAGTTGTACTCTAGGATCTTGGCCCTTTCACGTGGTCGCGTATCGTAAGGTTGGTCATATTGTCTCCTTCTGTATTCGTGTCGTGAAGATGGGTAAGGCTCAGACCGCCTATCATTTGTCCTTCTATCTACCATGGAGTCTCTTCTAGTGTTTCCGCTTGGTGAAGATCGGTGGTGGCTGTATTGATCTTCCTCCCATTTGATTTGTGCCCATGCTTTGGCAAGGACGTCCTCCTTTGTTCTACAAGGGTATTTGGTGAGATCTTTGTAGAGGTCTGAGTCGGGCAGAAGACCCTTCCGGAAGGCGGTGACCGCCGTTTGGGTCAATTGGTGATGGACACCTTCTCTTTGTTGAATCAGCTGATGTAGTCTCGAAGAGGCTCGCCACGCTGTTGCACCACGGCGTAGAGATCCTCCGATATCTTTTCAAGTTTCCTGCTACTAGCGTATTGCTGCACAAATATATCTGTTAGTTGAGCAAAACTTGAAATAGAATAATTTGGAAGGTTAGTGTACCACTGGAGGGCCGGTCCTGTCAGACTAGAACCGAACCCCTTACACATGCAGGCCTGCCTCAATTCCCGAGGAATTGCGGCAGTGAACATCATTTGCTTGTACTGAGCGATATGGTAGGTCAGATCCGTCGTGCCGTCAAACATTTGCATGCTCGGGAAGTTAAACTTGATGGGCATCTCCACCAAGGCAATCTCATCCACAAAGGGAGAGTCGGCATAGCAGTTCTCCGAGCTCTTGTGGATAGGTGCTGGGACACCAGGAATTCGCTGGATCAATGCCTCCATTTCGGCTAATCTTACGGCCAGGGCCGGGTCCATGTTCGGATGGGTACTGGTCGTGCCTTATTTGCTTGAGTTGATATGGAATGGTTGATCGGACGCATTGTTATCTTGACCAGCTATAATCATTTGCCTTGAGATTCCGTCCGGCTGACACGTCAGGGTGTTGCGCACGTGATCTCCTTCCAGTTGCCCTGGTGGTACTATTTGCACCTGGGTAGTGTCGGTCTGACCTGTCGGAAGAGATCGACCCATCTCTCCTGACATTGAGTTGATCTGGGTTGGGGTTCCCATTACGGTTGTCCCGGTTGTCCCGGTCATCCCGGTCGCCCCGGATGTTCCAGTTGTCTTTGGTACCCCAGATGTCTGACCTAAGACTTGTATTTCACCTGCAGTCACAAGAGTAACACCCGTGTTAGGATGAATTACCCCAGATCCAGTGTTTCTTACTGAAGATGAAGGATCGTCTGGGATGATCTCAGTTCCATGAGGGGTGAGAGGGATGTCCTCGATGTCCACCATGGAATTGACGGGGACTCGGAACCGGTCCAGATGGTGTGTTCGAATTGGCGGAGGAGTTTGGATCCGGGTGAGAGTGTTCAGTCGGGCTAGCAACTCTAGGTTTTGCTTCTCCAACATCAGCCTACTCTCCTTTTCTTGGGCCATCTGGTCTATCAAAGCATTGAGCTTCGCGTTCATCTCCACCTGGGCTAGCAGTTCCGATTGGATTGAACCCTATTGGTCTGAGGCGTTCTTCGGGTCGTGAGCGTCGTTCGGAGCACTCATGGTGTAGCTTTTGATTGCTAGGGCCCCACGGTGGGCGCCAAATTGTGGAGGATGAATCCAACAATCACGGAAGTGACGTCAGTCACGTCAGGATCGACGGGCACTAGCAACCTGAGACCACAAGTAACGTTAGAGCCCTCCGAAGAGCACCGATGGGGGTGTCGATGGAAGGGCCTCCGACGCTCAAGTCAGTAAACAATAGTAATAAAAATCGTATTGAAAGCAATTGAAAGTAAATGAAACAGTGAATCGAATCAATTTGGTTGACGGAGTTGGAGGTGATTGAGCAATGAGCGAGGACCGTTGGGTCGTCCCGGTTGATCTGATCACCGGAGAACCTAAAGCTGGAAGCGTGGAGGCAGAAGAGTGCTAGACAATGTGTTTAGAATGGGAATGATCGTAAGTATCAGTATGAATGTTAATGACGGCGTCCCCCTCTTTGTGTTAATGAAGTAGTATATATAGGCTATGAAGCTGCGGAGGGGTGACTAGGGTTAGGGTTTGTTGGAATGTTCCTTGAAACCCTAACAGTTCCGACTTCTTCGGAGTCCACCCGTCGTAACCTTCATTTGACCTAGTCACTCATGTTGACTAGGTCTTCGTAAGCTTATAATCCAGTTTATATACTTTCGTGTTGAGATATTTACTATGGCGCTGCTGCTAAAGCATAGGGATCGCGCCACTGCCAGAGCAGAGGAATCATGCCACTGCCAAAGCAGAGGGATCGCGCCTATGCCAGAGCAGAGGGATCGCGTCGCTGCCAGAGCAGAAGGATCGCGCCTCTGCCAGAGCAGAGGGATCATGTTGTTGCCAGAGCAGAGGGATCACGCCTCTGCCAGAGCAGAGGGATCATGTTGCTGCCAGAGCAGAAGGATCACGCCTCTGCCAGAGCAGAGGGATCATTTTGCAGATTCCTCTGGCGAGGATTTTGCTGACTCCACTGGCGAGGACTTCGCTGATTCCTTTGGCGAGGATTTCGCTGATTCCTCTGGCGAGGCTTTCGCTGATTCCTCTGGCGAGGCGCCAGAGGAATTGCGGCGAGCAGGGAAGTCGCCCCAAGCAGAGAATTCGCTGATTCTTCTGGCGAGGATTTCGCTGACCTCTGGTCAGTCGGATTTTATCCACTACAGAATCTAGACAGAAAAGTTGAGTCGTATCTTCAGCATCCGAGCGTCCTCACGTACGCCAAAACATCTCATCCCGGACTGGAGTCATTGACTTTGGAGTTCATCGGTACATTGTTACTCACAGCAGACAAAACGGAGCTTCATTGTTACCTTCTTGATAGGCCCATCATCCTCACTTACCAGGTGATGAAGGAGATTTTCGATTTTCCTCCTACACAGCTGAAGAATAAGCCCACGAGTTGGTTAGCTCGGAATGGATGGCGTAAGCTCACCGGGTTCGACAAATGGACTGCCCAGGGCGCTCGAAGTGGTTTCCTCAAGGATGCTGAGCTGGGCATTTTGCACAATTTCTTTACCTTTTGCATCTTTGGGAAGGAGTAAGCGAACAAGGTTAACTCTTCGGAGGTCTACCTGTTGTGGTGTACTTTGCACAAAAAGAAGATTGACGCCACCGTTTTTATTTGGAATTAGATGGACCTCATGGTCCGGCGTGACAGCTTCATGCCCTCTCTCAGCTCCATTGTTACTATTGTAGCTTTGCACTTCTCGCTTTTCCCTGCAACAACTGTCCCGATGTCTCACCACATCATCGAGCCCCGGCCTATCGATCGTGCAGAGCTCAAGGTGTTTGTGGCCTCTGATTCTTCCATCATCTCCCAGTCCCAGCGCCCTCTTGTCCGTACTTACCTGCAGACCCGCACTCTTGGGGCAAGCTCTTCTCGGGCTCGCGCTGTGCTCGATGATGAGGATGAGGAGGAGGAAGCCGCTGTAGATGAGCCCATGCCACCGCCTTATTTCACGTATGATCCAGCTGCTGGACCTTCTGACGCTTTTGCACAGTTTCAAGCTCACTTTTATGCGTCTTTTAGCCAGTTTCGCCAGGCTGTCTATCAGCGTTTTGATGAGGTCCAGGATACCATGACTTGGCTCTATGGCCGGATAGATGACTTCTATGGTCATCTAGACACACTTGAGGGCCATGTCCACCCAATGCAGACACAGATGGGCCACATGTATGTCCAGGTTAACTCTTTATCTGGGGAGATGTCGCATCTGCGTGCCCAGGTGTCCGCTTATGACGCTCGCATGGCTTCCTACAATCAGCACCTGACTGATAATGATGCCATTCTACAGGCTCTCCAAACTCAGTGGGATGCCTTCTCTTTGCAGCATCGTGACCAGTTCCACCACCCCTGCCCCCTCCGGGGCCTCTATGAGCAATTTTTTTCCCTTATCTTTGTACATATTGTATTTATTCTTTATTTATGTTTGCCTTGTCTCTTTTTACTGTTTTGGTGTTTGTTTTTGTTGTTCACTGTGTTGGTTCCTGTTACCACCCTCTCACTCCACCAAGGATTCATTGGCTGCACTTCATTTCAGGGAAGTTCTCTAACATTCATGTTTTTATGCCCAGAGGATAGTGCGTGTTTTTACATGTGGGGGGGTGTGTGTTTTGGGTGTTTGGTATGCATAGCATGTGTGATGCATTGGTCGTGGATTATGTTTTCTGGGACGACCGGTTCCCTTGTTATGCTTGCATGGATTGTTTGGTTTGGGGCGAATGGTCCCCTTGCGCTGATTATTTGATTGTCTTTGAGTACACCCTTGATTTTGATGAAGGTTCGCTAGTGATTCTGGTTTTGTGTTGGTTTTGATTGTTATCCTCGTCCATCTTGATTGATATATTCTCGAGTAGTGTTATGAGTTTAACATTTGGGGTGCAACACCCTGATGAGAAACTCTTGATGTGATTTGTTTGGTAGATGCTAGGGGGAGTGTTTTCATTGTAATTGCCTGATATCTTATCTCTTGTTGAAATGTTGATGAAATTTGGTTTGTTATTGAGTTCTTGATAGCTCCAGGTCTTTGCTCCTCTGATGTTTAATTATGAGCATGGAAAACCACGCGAGAACACTTTGGATTTCCGCCAAAAGTTGTAATCTCATGAAATATGGCTTATCTATTAAGAACAAAAATAATAAGACTAATAAAAAAATGAGATTTGATTGTAAAGGCGATTACATTAGGAAATTCACTCGTAGCGGAGAACTGGGCTGATCGGATTGAGTTGTATTATCATGTTGTTGCATTTTAAAGCTTTAACCTTGGACACTTCGTGGGAATGTGGAGATCTTGAGGGACTTGGATTGGTTTGAGATTTGTTGTTGAGTAGGATCACTAGTGGTTTTCGTTTGATGATGTGGGTGTTGCTTGAGGACAAGCAAATGATTAAGTGTGGGGGGGTTGTTTACCTCATTTCTGGACGTGTTTTATGGATGTTTTGGGTGCATTTTCGAGCATGCTCTGTGCTTTTTAGTATCATTTTATACTTGCTCGTTGGTTTTTCGTGCACTGGTGTTGTCCTTGCAGGTTATCAGGTTCTCGTGCATTTTAGGAAGAAAAATAGGTGTTTTTGAAGTTTTTCGGAGCTGGCCACCGCCGCTCACGGCACCCGCCGCCTCACGCCACCCGCCTGCGTTCAATTGATGACATGCTGTGAAAGGGGTAGGCGGCGGCGCCGTATGACGGCCACCGCCCGCTTTAATCTGGCAGTTACAATTTTTTCAAGTATAAAACCCATTTTTAGGGTTTTCTCCACTACTTCCGACTCCAGCAGCCTCCTAGGGCGAATTTTACATATTTTCCTTAGCTTTTAAGATCTTTAAACTCATTGAAACATCTTTGGATTCACAGATTGTTGTTCATCTTGTGATTTGTTTTGGGACTACAACGTTGGAATTCTCGTTTGAATGATTGTAAGAACTCTTGGATTGATATTCTCCTGAATTGTGGATTGTTCTTGGTTTATTTATGAATTTGCTAGTGATGTTTGAGATTTATGTGTGTGCTTTAATTGGTTGATGTTCTTCAATTATTTATTCTCTAGTTAATTGCTTTTACAAGTTTTCACTTTCGTTCAAGATTGTTGAGTTGATTAGTCGCGTTTATGAGTTTGCAATTGTGATCATGTTCATGCCTTAGTTGTCTACAATAGTTGCATTTCGTTCATCGAATTATTTTCCGCGATTAGGTTAGATTAGTGTCATCTAGGAAATAGACTTTTATTATTTTAGTTATTTCCCGTTAGCCTCTTTTCGTTGGTTGATTATTTTTCATTTGTGGTAGTATGAGTTTCATAGTGTCTTTTAATTAGTTACTTGCTTTCTTTTTCGTTATTTTATGTCTAGAAGGTTAGAGAGTTTGCCCGACCCAACCTCCGATTAGAGTGTTTAGGTTTTCTTTCCTGTATCCTGTGAGTAGCACGATTAAAGCCATGTTTAGCCTTCCTTGTGAGACGACTTGGGTTAGCTTACTACACTAGGACGACCTCGTGCGATTGCGAGTCAATCTAGTGAGACTGATCTCTCATCCATGAGACCGGTTCACACCAGGAGCGTATAAATAAAACTTATCTGCAATATTACGAACAACACGCGTTAGCTCAGTGGTACGCTCATTCGTCTACCATCTCTAATGCACATGTTCGATTCCCATGAGCAGTGATTTTTTCTTTTCAATTGATTTTCGATTTCCAGTAGCAGTGTATAAATAAAAACTATCTTATTTTCTACAAATAAGACTCGCTAGCCTAGTGGTATACTTCTTCGCCTACTATCTCTAATGTTGCTTTTTTAGCATTATATCTATTGAAACATTATCTTTCTTCATATCAATTGTTACTTTTTCTTACTGACAATAACTATTTGACCAACTAAACAAAAAGTACAAGTTCTCGTGAATAAAAATAGCAATTATCGAGAAAAAGTAATGTTTGACAAAATATTACATTTCGTCGATTATTACTTTTCATCACAACAATAATTACTTTGAATTATCTGTAATTTTCAACCAGACTGTAACCCGCAACCCGCGCCTAGACCTACCTCGACCTACACCCTAGCCCCGACCCGTTTCACCCATACACTTAGTCTCACCCAAGTTTTTGCTCTTATTTAAAAGTAATTTAAATCATGTTACATTTAATTGTAATTAAATATTATTAAGCATTAAGCAAAAATGTAAATATAATACACGTTTAATAGATACAATCTATATAATATATAAAAGAGGAGTTTTCTCCCTCCAATTTTTCCGTCTAATTTTTTCTCTCTTCTCCCATCAATTTTTTCACTATATTTTTTCTCTTTTCTTTTATAATTTTAATTCTTTTTTAAATATCGTCAAATTTGATTTATGAAGAAATATTCAATATGCATCTTAAGTTTAACTTCGTAACAAGATCTTTAATATGATATAAAAATCATCAAAAATAAATTTAAAACGAATAGGTTATTAAAATTTTAATATATTTTATTCTCCCTCTTTGTTAAAATTTTACAACCTTTTTATTTATTTATTATTATGAGGAATACTCTATAATAATAATGTGTATATTAATTTTCAATAATTTAAAATTATTTAATAACTATAATTATCATTACACCTCATACATAATTGAAAATTACATTTTTAAATTCGGGATTTTATTAAGTAATTAATATTTTATTTTTAAACCATATTTTTCATTTATTTATATTTTGATTCTGTTTAATATTTATACTTTATTTATTTAAAATATCATTTAAGTTCGCACGAACGGACATACTAGTATTAATCCAATACTAGACTATGTTCACTTATAAAGGTAAACGTAGAATTGACCGTCAAAGATGAACATAAAATAACCCTACAATAGTATAAAATCTACACTAGAATTGTGTAAATTTAATGGAGATGATCTCACAATGTAGTGATTAACCAAAGTGCAAAAACCTCCTCTAACATTCTGATTGAAATACCCATCCCCTACCTGTATTTGCACCCAAAATAAACGTTTTGTTAAAGTGTAATATTGTGAGAACCAAAAACCAAAAGCAAAGACTAGCTGAGCTCTTCAACCTTAATCTAAATGTAGGTCCTGATGATGAGAAATTCTAACTATTTTGGTAAAAGCATACAATGTAACCAAAATATATCGCATCTCACTATCTTGGTAAAAGCATAAAATGTAACCAAAATATACCTCATCTTACTATTTTGGTAAAAGCATAGTGTAACCAAAATATTATAATATTTTAGAAGCAACCAGGGGGCTTAGCCCACTGGCCACCGGGTCCTCACTTAAGTGAAGTGACCCGAGTTCGATCCCTATTGGGAGCGAATTGGAGTTTGAGGAGATATAAGGTAGATTTTGGTGAATGGAGAGATAAGGTAATTCTTGGAGTGGATGGGGAACTAATTATTAACATCTAACATGACTTTGCCCGATCAAAAAAAAAAATTATAATATTTTAGAAGCAAGGGCCATTGAATAAATATTTCTTCAAAATACATTCCAGCACTTGTTAACAATTCACAGTAACCAAACTATTTTAAAATAAGATATTAATGTGTGATTTCGAACAAGCCCCACAGTATAACACACAATTGCTATTAAGTTCATTGTGTTTTTTTCTCAATTTTACATCATCAATCTAAAATGAAATTCAGAATGGAATTAATACACAACTAAGCAATCAATCAAAGTTTGTAGCTCCAATCACTCAACTTGCCCTTCTGAATTATGCCATATTCAGTCAAATAGTCAACAAATTCATCAATCAGATACGGCCAAGCCCCTTCTGGATCATAGTTTGACAATGCAGGGTCAACTATCTGCATTTATAGAATAAAAAACAAAAAATCCAGAACAGTCAGTAATTAGGGTAATTTTAGCTAACCAAGCTGCTGATGTTTTGACATATATCCTGTGGATTTCAAACTAAGAAAAACCTTAAACAAGTACAGGATATTTAAAAAATCATCTTGAATAGGGCTGTACCTCTAAGGGTAGAATAGAATTGGATTAATCATAGTTTGTATCCCCAACTTTCAGCGTTTTCCAAAACAATGTCCCGAACTTATGTTTTTGCACTTCAAAAACCCTCAATTATGGAAAATGTTCAATTTATGTCCCGCCTTAAAAAATATGGTTAACCCCATGAGTCACCTAGTCAGATTCTTACGTGGAATTAAGGGTTTAGGGTTTTTCTACAATTTTATATTAAATAATACAGATTCCGGCTAGGTGACTAATTATTCTATTGCCAAATTCTGGCAGAACATAAATCAAACTTTTTCCATTGTTGAGGGTTTTGAAGTGAAAACATAGGCATTTTTTGTCAAACACTGAAAGTTGGGGACACATTATGATTAACCCAATAGAATTTACCCAGTAATTAGATCACAAAGTACAGATTCTATGAAGCAAAATGAAGAGCATGTATGTACCAAGTTTCGAATTTTAGATCATTTTCTTATAAAACTTGCATGTGTAAATACAAATAGTGACTGCATGATTGGTCAAAATCTAAATTAGAATTAGGCCAGCAATGACTCAATCAGCACAACTGTAACATAATAAAACAGGGCGAGAAATAGGATGATATGCATGAGGGTGTATGCCAGAGAGAGTTTGTATTCATTAGTTACCCTTGCAAATTCCAAAAGTTGTGACCAGGTATCGCGAGAAATTGCTTTGTTATGCCGAGCCTGAAGAAGCAAATAAACACTCAATGTGTCAACAATACATAGCCAGGACAAAAACCCATATAGCGCTAGAAAATATAATACTCCATGTCCCCTAAAATTATGCATTTATTTCTTTTTGATACATCCCCAAATATATACATTTTCTATTTTTGGACACTACTCCACACATAATTTGGACAATTTTATCCTTATAACTTACACTTTTCAAGAGGCTTATAACTTACACTTATTTATTCATAATCAACTTAACAATACCCTCAATGTGGGACCCTTTTTCCACAATCAATAAACTCAACAACTAATATTGAAACCTGTGCCAGAAGATTTCATGCATATATTTAGGGGACGGAGGGAGTATATAAAATGTAAATTTGAAAGATCTTCGGAAACACTAATCTTAATAAACATATGTACCTTTCTGTCAAAAACTTTAGTTAAGTTCTGCAGTGGTATGAGATAAGAAAAAACTAAGGATATTTTTTTAATTTCTATCCCATTTTCCTCAATTTTCTAATATGAAGAACACTCAAAACACATTTGTTTTAGTCCTTTCCAATTTCTACTTTCAGTTTTCTAATCCTTTATCATACATCACAATCATATATCATCATTACATTACAGTAGGACCCACTACTTAAACATTATTCTCTTCATACTAACCACAAAAATACCAATAAGTCAAAATGGAATAATCAAACATATTTTCATTATCCAAACTTATACATCTAAAATATCAAATCCTTCATCAAAGCAAAATTAAAACACTTTTAACAAAAAAATCAGGGTAATTGGCTGTAAATCCAAACATTATAGTCAAATTCTGGATTTTCCCATATTCTATAAAATTGGTGTCAAAATGCATAAACTTTCATCATTTCTGGAATTTCCCCCGAATTTAAATTCCGGTCAAATCAAATCTGACTTGGCACCGGATTTTAATACGTGGCACGACTCCCGCAGTCAAAATGATGTAGTATTGTGAGAGGAAGTGATGTTGTTTTGCAACTTAAAAATAAAATACTAGGGTCGAAACTAAAACAATGCAGCTTCATTAAAACCCTATGGCACATCCATGCGGCAGAGTAAGAAAATTTGGAGTTCATCAGTGTTGTGAGATTCGCAGTTGTGGGCAGTCGGAAGATGTCATGCCACGCATTAAAATTTTGGTGCCAGATCAAATTTGATTTGGCCGGAATTTAAATTTGGGAAAATTCCAGAAACGGTGAAAGTTTGTGTATTTTAACACCAATTTCATAATGTATGGGAAAACCAGAATTTGAATATAGTGTTTGTATTTACAGCCAATTAACCCAAAAAAAAAACATTGGACTCTGTGAATTGTTCTGAAAATACTGAAAAATTTAAATGTGAAAATTCAATAAAAATAAATAAAAAATAAAAAATAAAAAATAAGAGAGAGACTCCCTAAGCTTTCAGCATTCCAATGTTTAGTTGAAGGGGAATAGGATTCCAGCCCCAGCCTATAACCCTTATTTGGGCGAGAATTTCTTCTATTTTCAGTTTAAGCAAAATCACGCCACTTTTTTCTTAGCATGAAAGAGTAACTCATTCCACAATACCAAGATACAATTGTTCTACCTGCAGGAACTGGCACCAATGATCGACTAATGGCCATTGCTTTTCTGCAAACAGCAACTGCCACATCCCAATTGCAGTATCCAATGCCAAAGACTTCTGGCCCTGTATTTAACAGAAAATTTAGAGTGCGTTATTAAATTGGAAATTAAACTTACAAAGAAATCTGACACATGACTTTAAGCTGGATACAATGTTTTAAAAAACCATTGAGGCGTAGGAACTGAGGCTCGCCTTAGTTCCATTCGGTGGAAAACCGCATCTGAGGCGGCGCCTCTGTTGAATTAGCAGAATCGTGCGCCTCAATTAACTGAGGCTATCTGAGGCGGTGCCTAGGAATCAGTTCTTTTGAGGCTTAAGCCTCAGTTATAATCTGAATTTTCAGCCCAATTTAAATGGGTTTTATCAATTTTAACCTAATTACTCATGGGCTTTGTCAATTTTAACCTAATTACTCATAGGCTTTATTAATTTAGGCACAATTTATAGTAAAGCCCTACATTTTAATTAATACCTAATACTAATAGCCTAATACACGTAAGAGTAAGACTAAGGGTTGCAGAAACTACGCTTTATGACCTTGGTTTAAAAAAGCGCGAAGCGCACCGAAGCGCAAACTGCCCCAGGGCCTAAAGCGCGGGCTTTTGGTGAAAGCGCGGGCTTTTCGTAGGCGAAACGCGCTAAAACCTAAAAAATTCTAATATATAATTTACCTACAATATACTTTATAGCAAAAAACACAAATACTTAAAACCACAAATACTTAAACACACAAATACTTAATTTAAAAGTTAAAACACACAAATACTTAAGTTTAAAGTACGTAAGTCTAAAAGTTCGATCAAATCTCAAGCAACTAATCAAAAATCATCATCATCATTAAGTGCATCATCCCCATCTCCTTCATCATCTTTGTCTTCACCAATGTCCTCTTCCATCTCCTCCCCACCATCATCCTCATCCTCATCTAAGAGTCTTCTCGAACCCGAAGCAACTTTACCTTTGGATGACGACCGGCGGCGGCAGCGGACGGCTGGCGACGACGGCGGCCGGCTGGAGGCGGCGCGCGACGGCGGTCGGCGCTGGACGGTGGGCAGAACAGGTTAGGGTCGCCAGAGGGATGGGAGAAGAGGGGAGGCACGCATTTGTTTTAATGAAATAAAACCTAGTTTTTTAAAAATTTTAAAACCTAACCCTGACATACTAAAAGCCCGCGCTTCAGCGCTTCTCGCCTAGGCGCGCTTTTTTGCGCTTTTGAGCGCTTCTCCGCGCTTCCTGTAGGTAAGTGCGCCTCGCTCAGAAAAAAGCCCAGACGTGCGCTTCACCAAAAGCGTGCGCTTTTTTGCGCTTAAGCGCGCTTTTTAAAACCAAGTTTATGACTGTTAAGTTGGTATTCTACTATAGCTTTTGACTCTATGGTATTAGTTATTTTGTTATGAACCTATTATATTTATGAACCTATAATTTTTCTTAAAGGCTTACGGCTTGAATCGGTTCCTACGCCTCGATTCGAATCGGTTCCTACGCCTCATGGTGCTATAAGAAAACTCCTCGGTTCCCGATTTAGTTTTTTAAAACATTGGCTGGATATCTTCATGAAGAAACAGAACTTGGTTTCATTATGAACTAGAATAAGTACTTCAAGTTCAAGATAACATGAAGATCTTCCTTCCAGTGAGCTGAATGCAATATTAATTGATTAACATTTCGGTGCTTATGCTGTTGGAAGGTGGGGGCTGACTTAGGTAATGACACCACATACAAATTCTTCTATAATAAAGAGAAGAAAAAAGAGAACACAGGGAAGGAAGACAGTGCTACAACAAATAGCACCGAATGAATCCTGCAACTATCAAACAAGAAACGAGTCAAGAGAGAAGAACGTGGAGAAGAATAAATAGGGATTGTCTCTCAAACTGTTCAAGCATTTTTACACCAGTAGTATTAATTCTGGAAGATAATCCATTCTAGTGATATATAAGACTTGAACTAACACAAAAAAGAATTAAACAATCTAAAGCAAATAAAATCCTAATGGCACCTATTAATGTATAGTAGCTTCAGGTCAATATATGCACAAGCATATGCTTGTTTTGACATTTAAAAATAGCAACCAAAGAATGTAAACCGGAAGGATCATTGTGGTTCAAACTAAGTCTGATTAAAGTTGTTAAAGTCTGTGCAATAACATATCTTCACATGCCTTCTATCTATTCAAGTGTTGAATCCTTTAAACTCTTTAAGTGGTGAAGGGATTAATACACTCTTTGCCGTTATTTCCATGCTTGGTGGTGCAGTTTGGTATGCTTTATTTAATCTTCAAATAAATTCTCACATTGTTATGCAGATTTCCTCCAGAACCAATTACAATTTCAGTGATAATATGGCTTCTGAGGCTGCCTAAATATTACTCCCTCCGTCCCTCAAACATCTTCCTCTCTTTCTATTTTGGTTCGTCTCCAAAACATCTTCCTAACCTATTTTTGGAAATAATTACACTCACTATTACTCTTGCAATCTTCACTTTTTGTGGGACCCATTCTCCACTCATCAAATACACAACTAACTTTTATTAAAACCCGTGCCACCCTCCCTTAGGAAGATGTTTGGGGGACGGAGGGAGTAGTTCTCATCCAATATGATCAAGATTAGTTAAGTAAAAAAATTATCTCAATTGAGTACAGAAAGCTACCTTCTCTTTTGCCCATCCAAAAGCATAGTTATAGATCTCCCGGAATTTTTCTGGCAAAATTAATTATAATTGTTTAGCAACAGAAAAGCCGATAGACGAAGTACTGATATTAAACTTTTTTAAAAATCAAAATCAATCATTTCTTCAATCTTTTAGCATGAAAACACGTTCTACATTGTGAAATTTATTTTTGCCGTAATTTTGCTTTTTAAAGATTAGAGAACAAGTCGTGGCATAAAACATATAGCATTCAATATTAATGAGAAAAAGGATTTTATGAAGCCATCAAAAGAAACAGTGAATTGGATAAACATATAATTTTCTAGACTAGTGATAAGACAACAATACATACGTTCATCTTTCAGTTCAGAACGCATAAATGGTATCCTTTCTCTAAACTTCTCCAGCGAATCAATCCTGTGAAAGACCATCAGCACAGAATGTTCAATCAGGGAAAGGAAAATAGATAAATATAAGAAGCTTTGGAAAGACTTTTACTATACTCACCCCAGAGACTGTAATCCAGTGATGAACTCTTGCTTTGAAAATTCACACATGGTAGCAGCCTTCATATGCCATGAGACCACCAACTATATGGTATAGCATATTGAAATATAAATAGGAAAAAATCTGATCCTGATATAAAACTGACATTTTTTACCAAATGCTTATGTGCATATCTTTTTGGTTACATAACCAGCCAGAATTTTCATTACCAGTCCCATTAACTAATGGAAGAATATTACAATAACACTTATATTAATAGTATCTGGCCACCTGATCGGCTTACCTTAATGAATGCTTTTCCAAGTCAACCAATGTCTTATTAACTTATGGGAATGCAACCAAGTCATTGAGATATGTGTAAATCCCCACACCTAAGATTTCGAAATTTTACTTGATAAGAACTCACTCAACTGAGAATATTAATCAGCATGTATCAGCTCCAGATTATTTTTGGTGATTGTCACTACAGAATACTGATATCCTTCGCCGACAATTCATAGAAAAGCACCCATGCACCCACATAATCAATGGAAAAGGACACAAAAGTAAAAGGAACTTGGAAGAAATACATGCATACAACCCCCACCCCCAAGAAATACATGCATACAACCCCCATCCCCAGACACACACACACGCACACACAAAGGAAGAAGGAACTTCTGGTGTCACTAAACATATCCGATACAACTACCCTAACCCTGATATTTGAAACCCTCCAATATTAATATATTAGAAATTTTACGCTCAGAATAATATCCTGTGCATAAAAAAATAGACCAGAAGGAATTATAATACAATAATAGTAGCTAACACTCACAACCCATCAACCATATCAGTAGACATATGTCTCTGATGGAAAAACATTTTTACTGTTTAATATTATCATCGAAGGACTGACCAAGCAATTTGGTGTTTACTTTGTTAAAAAATGAGTTCCATTGTTCTTTTGGAGGTGGGGAGGGAGGAGGGCTAATTGGTACTAATGATGGACAAAGAAGAACAAAACCAAAAGCAACCAACTAATGTTTCAGTCATTAGATAAAAGATGGAGTAGTTTGCTTCACAAAAAGGATCCTAACCTAAGCAATCTACAAAATTAAGAAATTAAAGAAATGTAGATGCTTAAGTTCAGCTGTAACTTACCATGACAATATCTTGGGGATCAACCTAGCAAAAGAAAAGCATTTTGCATGTTACTGGTGTATCTACACTCGGTTAAAGATATAGAAAAATAGACAGGTAAAGGGGGTTTTGACAAATTCCATATAATGTAAGCAATGTCAATAATGCATAAGGATCTTCTTCTCCAAACATTATAAAATAACGGGCAGGTGTGCCCATGAGGTAATTGCTAAATCTACCTGAAGGTCATTGCATAGGAGGGTAATTCCATCAACCAAAATCATATCAGCATAGGGATCTGAAAAATAAGACAACTTGTTGTAATATATTTGACAGGCAAGGATCTAGAAGGAAAAAATGTTCAGACAACCAACTGAACAGCAATGGAACATTTGCAATCAAAATAAACTGTCATTATGTACTCCATTTCTTTTTCTTTTTCTTTGGTGAGGGGTGGGGGGGGGGGGAAGGGGGGGAGGTGCAGAAACAATCTATTTGCATTTACCTTGGCTCATTATATCGCATAACAAGCAAGGCTCAAAAACATCTGACTATGTGGAAATATTGGTATCTGATTTTGAGAAAATATTGGTGGTCGGTATATCAATATATGTTAAATTTCAGCGGATGGCCAGAATTTTATTTCGTAAACCCAATTTTTATGTTCTAGCTTATGATATTTTCATAACTTTCGAAACATAAGTAGCAAGGAAATTTTGCAAGCTTCCAGATGGACCAGATCCTTTAAACCTTGGTTACAAACCACCGAGGTATGGAATCAATTTGGATGCAGATATTGCACAATATCTACTGATTGCTCCAAGATAAGGAGTGCTGAATGCTTAGATAGTAAACTAGCATTAACCATGGGCTCAACACATCGAAGTACAAAACACAGCACTAGGGCATGGAGTCACCTTCAGTATAACAATCTGACAATATTTCTTATTAACTTCAACAAATTCTTCTCTTTCCCAGGCATATGCCGCAAGGCCAAATCATATTAAAAACCTTTCCCCAACGGTTCTTTTCCGTCTAAATGTAATTTGAATTTAGTAGATGTTGAGAATCTCGCCATCCATCGGATAAAATAGAACAACCCTTTATTGTACATTCTTTCTTGTACTCCAACATTTGGGTGTTAGTGGCATCCACTTCCTTCTTTAGAAGTGGAACTCTTAGCTCATACATACTTGGAGGGACCATTATAATTATAACTATTAGAAAAGGAACTCCGTTAATGCTACATTTGAACTATCGGAAGCCATTATAACTAAAAATCTGAAATATAAATAAAGTAATATATAAGAATTTATCACACTTTATTTTTTGAGTTAAATTCTTAAGTAAGAGAGCTGATTCAGCTGAAATTAATATGAAGTTAATTAAAGAGTTAATTAAAAAGAGGTTGAAAAACAATTGGAGAAATTAAAGAGTTAATCAAAATAAAGTTAATATGAGGCAGCTGAAAAAAGAGAAAAAAAAATTGAAGAGTGAAGACTGAGCGGCAATCCCAGCGGGCTGCTGGCGGCAAGCAGCGCGGGGGTGGGGGGAGGAAGGGAAGGTTTAGGGCTGTGCAACGTGTGTTCTGTTCTAAAAGAGGGTTTTAAATCTTTTAAAAATTCAAAACCCTAGATGGTCCGAAGGCGCGCGCCTCCGCGCTTCTGAGCCTAGGCCCGCCTTACGTAGGTGAGCTCACCTGTGACTAAAAAAAGCCCTAATGGTGCACCACGCCTGAGTGCCGCGCCTAGGCGTGCCTTTTAAAACCAAGGTTGAGATATGGGGACCTTGTGATGCTCATAGCCTGATAGACACTCCCTATTTTCTCACTTCGGTAGATGACTTTTGTTGAGGGATACAAGTATTTTTAATGGTCACAAGGATCAAACATTACATGTTCTTAAACAATTTGTTCGAATGGTTCAAACACAATTTGGTACTAGGCATGAACTGTACATATAGATTATATGGTAGAGTTTCTGTAATGGAATGTCAATCATCCTTGCGGTGTGAGGGAGTCCTCCATAACCACCCTTGTGTTCATACACCTCAGCAAAAGGTGTAGTCGAAATGATACACGGACATGTCCTTCCAGTTGTACAGATTATGGTGTTTCAGTCCTGCCTTCCCTTGGAATTATGGACCTTTGCCTACCCCTTCTTTGATGTGGCCAATAACGCCAAGTTTGTGGCCATGCTCATAAATGTGCGCTCTTAGGTTATGAACCGGGGATTCTTGGGTATAAACTATATGACATGGATAATCATGTCCAAGTCTGAGTAGTATGGCACGGCTAGAGGTTTGGGATCATGGCTTTGATACCAATTGTCCGCATCGGCATGACATGGCTACATGATCATGCTAAGTCGACTGGCAGTGTTGCTTGCCCCAATGGAGATTATATGAATACTTCAATGCCCAACACAGGACTTGATTGATAATCATAACAACAACAACAATCTCCACACACCTTAAAACATCCATTTCAACAATTACTAGGAACTTATTGCCATATAATATGGCATACTAGCTCCAAAGTTCTACCTCAAGATTCCAGTTGGAAATACAGTAGCATTTTCCCAGAGGATCAGCGCATAAACAGGGGAGGGGGAAATAGAAAGACAAATATGTACTCTCGTTGATAATATATTCACAAAATCAAGAGTAACCACTGCCTCTTGATAAAACATACAAATAATGTAAAGGCATGGAGTTCTGCATTTGCTGTTTCAATTAAGACAAGGTCCACTTAGCCCCTTATACTATTTCGACGCTCATGCTATTTTTTGTCTCATGCAGCCTTTAACATTAAGCCAAATGACATTGATTTCAACTTGCCTAAGTTATCTCCAACTATTACAGGCAAGAAACCAACTAGTTTCTACAAAACGGCTGCCTGGTTTAACGCAGTTGCATTTGTCAAGAACCTTGCACAAACTGTCATTTGATTCTGAGACCTTTGTTGTACTGAATCTTCCACAAAAAGTGGAGTTTGTTAGGACACAAGTGTCGTAGTTTTCAAGACAGAAAGATGAAAACGATTACACAAAGTTGCAGGTGCAGATTCATGGAGCATATAAGAGAAGTTATGAAGCAATCTTTAACAAGTTCTAAATCCATCTATCCTGATTACTACAAAAATGTTAGTTGGATAAAGAATGGCATTTAGGCCCCCTTTTCGTACGAAAAATCAATGAAGCTGAAAAAAAATAACCAAGAGAAATCAGGAAAGGACAAACATGATTGCGTGCAATGCCTCGATTCAAAGAGGCCTAATTCAGTTGTGTATGTTTTTGGAAGCATGGTTTCCTTTACACCGCGCAAAACTGCAGCCGGGGTCGAGGTGTGAGACAAGGATTTCTTTTGAGTTGTGAGGAGAGGGACAATCTAAAAAGAAAATGAAAACTGCATGTCTCATACATTTTAAGGAAGAATGAGAGAGAAAAGATAAACCCTCCTGTGTTAGAACAAGATCAGATAAAGGAGATAGAAATGGAGCTAATTTAAGCTTTTTATATTATTCTTGAATTTTTTAAATTGCTACTCAAAACTGTCAGCAAAAGTGTGTGCAAGTGTGTGAGAAGATCCGAGTGATTATGAAAATGTATGTTCATGTGTATTAGCTAATGGAAATAGTAACACTTAGTGAAGAGATGTTAACAGCGACAGTCCAATCAAGAGGCTAGATGAGCCAATTTAGAAAGTTAAAACAGTATACGTGCACCCCATGAAATACTATAGGGGCTAAAAGGACCTTGTCCAAATTATATTTCATCATCAAGAGACAGCTTGAAAAATGAAGATGTTGGACACAAATAATGAAAACAAAATGCAGTGATACAATATAATAAAGTAATAGATTACCTTTGTATCTATTGTAGAGCTCCTCTAAATGCCTAGTGTCAGCAACAGACTTTACGTGGGAATGGCTATAGAATATGTCGAACGCTCCTTCAAATTGCCAATCACTAGCCTTCAATGCTTGGACAGCAACTTTTTCACTGCATAAAAATATATTAGTCAAACTGCAGGATTGTTATATACAAATTAAAGTACATAGAATACAACACTACAAGGACCAAGAAGTCAAAACCAAAGGATGAATTTAGTTAAAGTTTGGTCGGGTCCTACCATCTAGTCATTGCCACATAAGAAAGGGGATGTAAATTAAATTACACTTCTCCCAAGATGGTATCAAAGGATAGAGAATATTTTTTGTAAATGATTTATCCCAAACATGAGATGGATATTCCAATACTAATGCACCAATAACTAAAGTAAATAATCAGTAAAGAAAGATATGTTATATTTGCATAAAGCAAAAAAAGAAATCCACCTCTATAGTGGTGCAATTTGATAAATAGTTAGCCTTAATTTAAATCATAAAGGTCCAGAACGGCACAAAACCTCATCGAAACTACAAAGTACCCTAGCACTCCCCAAGGCCCAAACAAATAAACAAAATAAAATAAAATGAACCACGTAAGCACAATGGGAAATCTGCATGAAGAAGAGCATATGTAACAAACACAAAATTCATCAAAGAAAAAAGTTGGACAAGAATTCAAGTCCAAAATCGAGTAATTCAGGTACCTCGCCCCAGTAATAGACATGAACTGTTGTACTTTGTCCCGCTGCCCTCTGCCCAGCTTGTTCTGTCAAGAAATAACCTTTCAGCAAGCAATAGTGCACAAACCAAAATAAAAGCTAGCAAGTTGGTTAATTTTAACAAATAACTAAGGAATTTTAACTGGACCAAATCAATACAGTTAGCATCAATAACACTTCGAACACAAATTACGGCTTATATAGTGGTTGAAATACAAAGAAGTGATGTAATAAGCATATCAAGCTGAAGATTTTGAAGCTTTAACATAAATTGAGCAATAACCGGTAACATCCACCAAATAGATTGAAAAATAAAGCACCGACCATCTTGAGAGGCGCAGAGAAACCCTAATTGTCGAGATTTGATGCAATTAGCAAAGGCTGTGACCGGAACACGCGAAGACGAGCTAGGGTTACAATTAATCGGAAGAATTTCTCACTCCAAGCCGCCCACAGTATTCCTATTGTCTCTTTTTTTACTATAAATCTATGTTTTCTTCCTTTTGGTAGACGGATTCCTTCTCTAGTGTATCTTCAGTCTTCGCTCAGAACCAAATCAGCACCACCACCAGTGGAAGGCTCGCGCTTGGTAGGCCCCTCACAAGAGTAGATCATTGATCACTTTTGAATATATACTTTCTAGATGGAAAATTCACGGAATTATTAATTACTAATATTAATAAATTATTAAATACATATTATTAAAGAAATTATTCACTGAAAAATAATTTAAAAATAATATTTTTAATTTTTAATTATGTTCTTCACTATATACAATATAATTATTTTCAAATATATATAAATTTATACATATATATAGAGAGAGGTTCAAATGAGAACTGAGATTTAAAATAAGAACGGAGAACCATACTCAATTCTTGTATCTCAATGGCGTGGGACCTCAGTAGACTCGCCTTCTCAAAGGACTTCAGTTCCTGGGTGGCTACCAGGTTCAGTGCTTGAGCTAGAGTTGATCGAGGAGAGACAGCAGGAGCAGAGCGGTCGAGTTTCAGTTTCTTCCTCGGCTGGGGACCCTCTGCATCAGTGTGTGGCCTCTTTGTAGAAGCAGTCTGGTGTTCATTGGATACAGATTGATATGGTTGGATTGCTTTCCCTTTGCCTTCTGGATTTATGAGGTGCATCAACGATTAACACGAATGAGAACTCTAGACCTTTTTCCATGTATCATTCCTCCTTTTTGGCATCATCAGGGAGTGACTCCACTTTCTCTTTGAAGGCATAAAAACTACGTTGATCATGGTCTGGATGTCAAGCTTGGAGATGATGTCAGCGCGAAGATCTTTGATTTGATCCAGTATATTGTAGTACATTTGTTTCGCATGAGCATCAGACAGTTGGCGCTCCAATTCGAAAATCTCAATTTTCTTCTTCAGAGCTACAAAGCCAACAATTGAGGGAGCTATTTTTTATGCGTGGTCGAAAAATGTTGACTTCAGTACGTTGAAGCTTTTGTTGAAGGTGGTCCTGTTGAGGACCTGATCTTCATGCATGTCCTTCACTTGCTGCTCTAGAGCATTAAGTTTGCGCACCTGTTCCAGGGCATAAAGATGGCTACCACTCACTCTGTGTTTGAGATCTTGCATCTCATTCTGCTGCATTTCAACCAGCCTTCCAAGTTGTTCCATTTTGTTCTCAGCAGTTCCTGTGATAGTTAGAGTGATGGGGCCTCTAGGTTGTAGCTTTAAGTACTCAAGTTCTTCTTTGAGATCGGGATCCGAATTTGTTTCAGCAAGTGATTCAATGTCGATCTCTTTGACGTCATCTTCTTCTTATTCCTCAGCAGCAGGTGAATCTCCTTCTTCAAGAGCCTCTTCGTGTTGTACTTCAACTGTTGGATCAGCCTCTTGGGCTTCAGCAACCGGAGCATCAGTTTCCAGCCTTACGGCTTTAGTGACCGGTTCTTGGGTTGCAGCCTCTATTCCTTCGTTGGTCGGTACCTTAGCTTCCGATTCATGGACCTCAGTGAGCCGAGGAGAAATGATAAAGGCATTTGCTGCCGCCTTAGCAGTGGCGCTCATTGTTCTCATAGCATCCTCGAGGTCCTTCTCCGTTGGTAAAGGAGACCTCGACGCATCAGTATGTATTGACTCAGCAATACCTTCAAGAATATGAGAGAGTGGTTGCTGGACTGAAGATGGAATGTCTTCAGTCTGTGGCTTCCTTGCCACGTTCTCTTCTGTATGGTCCTTGGTGGCCTACTTTTCAGTCGCAGCAGCCTCAGTTTGTTGCTCTGGTTCCTAAGTTTCAGTTTCCTGGGTCTGAATTACAGGGACTTTAGTTTCTTGAGTTTTAAGGATTGGGTCATCTATCTGCATGTCAGCCTCGGCATGATCCTTGGTGCCAAAGGGACCAACGTCTTGTCCGGTCAAGTCCCTGCGAATCATAAGACCCTTAAACTTAAGGTAATCTCGCACTACCTTCTCAAAATCATGTATGACAACCCACATGTTGGATATATCGAATTTATTATACAACTCTACCTCTTCGGAGGCTAAACTGATCACAGAGTCCACGACATATAGGTCATGGATCTACATCCAGGGAGCAGTTTTGAGATAGGAATGGTAGAGAAGGCGGACTACATCGTGGTATGCCTCATGAAAATCCTCAAGGCCTGAAAATTTGGCCTTAATGTAAGAATGAGCTCGCTCAAGGAGAGATTGCTTAAAGAGTGCAATATCTCTATGTAAAACCTCCGAAGGTTGGAGGGTATGGGTGAGTTGAATATCTGAGTCTAGAGTGCCAGACTCTGGGATTGTTTGAAGAATGGATTATTCAAAGGCAATGTTAGGAATGATTTGAGAGAGAGTGATGAGGAGTAATGCGTGTGTCTAAAGCGCAGCAAATAGCCATGGTCAGAGTTGAACCCGATCAAAGGAGAATCACCTCAAACAACATTCCCCGAAGAGCTGCCATCCAGGGAAAGCTTATGCCAGCTTTCAATGATTTTTCTACTAAGTGAGCGGTCAGCGCTGCCGGACTGACTGCACTGGAGCATGTCAGCGCTGCATGACAGACAAAAGTCGACAAGCTACTGACATATCCGACGGCTACCTAAACGAAGCCTTTTCTCTAACTAACCTAGTGATCGTATAAGAATCTGGAATGACTTCTTTACCCCTCTTGTATCTCTCTATAAATAGTAGTCTCATATCTTATTGTAAGGTTACGCAATACAAAACATAACACCTTTTCTCTTTTCTTCTATGTCTTAGCTTAAGCTTTCCAACGATCGTTACCAACAGGTGAAACACCCCTCTTCTAACACTACAATGCAATTAATGAACTTATCAACTAGCATCGTCTGTGAGAAATTCGGATCGAGTCTATGACGTGAGAAGGGTCTCTGGTTGACACTGCTCCCTTAGATTATTTAGCAAAGTCACAAATCTTTGTTATGTGATCTCGGGTAGAAGAGCACACATGGCTACTAGATTATTTATTTACGTGAAAATGCTGGGATTATTATTGTGCTTTTGCTGTTGTGATTTTGTTACTATAACCCTACTTGATTACGTTTCTTCACTTGTGTTGGGGTATATTTACAGGTTATATGCATGCTTATTAACATGAATAACTGCGAGTGGATTTAGTGTGATAGTACATGTTTTTTTCATGTTCTTATCTTGTTAACAAGTAACCCAGTATCTCATCGCTTTATTTGCGGTCGAGGTCTGGTTATTCTTCTAGGTTTTCTCGAATTTTCATGGCTGCGTTATTATTATGGGAATTCTCAGAGCTGGTCTTCTCATTGGATTTCCTTGTGAAACTCTTTGGCCTTGAGTTGATTACTTAATGATATTTATGGAGCTCTGGTAATTTCTGAACAGGTCATGGAAAATACCAACGTCACCAAAAATCTGATGTGGGAATTCACCAGGGAAGGGGGAGATCCCCCCACTGCTGCCACTCTAACCAACGAGGGACTCTACGTTGGTGATACCACACCTACTCGTCCTGCCAGGCCGGTAATCTCAGGGCCGAATGCCACTTCTGTTGCACAAGGACCAATCTCACAGGGAACAAGGCTGATAAATGTCACCATGACTGAGCAGATGCTATCTTTGCTTAATTACGCGTGCATGAGATAAATGATGGGAGTCCCCTTCACTCATTTGAATCTGGGCATGTCGGTAACTGCAGAACTGGGGATTACAGGGCTGTCACAGCCATCTCGTACCACTTCGGAGATTATGCCAGCTGACAATCCTCCAGCTCGGCTAAAAAGCACTATTGTCAATGCCCAAGAAGGAGCTAAAGCAACCAGGGGAAACAGAGCAGGGAACTCGCGCCTTCCAGGGCCCTTGTACCTGGGCGACATGGACTTCATCGAAGACGTTGAGGAGATATCTAGTCAAACCAGGACTATCATAAATCGTCGTGAAAAGACGAAAGAGCCGAAAGATCCAGCACTGCTACAAAAGAGGGTTTCTGTCATCCAGCGACACCTTCAAGAGTTGGAGGAAGTGATTGGGGAAAAAGAAAGGGAGAAGAGTAGAGCTGCCTCAAAGAAGAAAAGACCACATAAGGAATCTATGAAGGAATATTAAATTGAATTAACGTTCCGTTTGCCCGATGATCGTTTCTTGGATTATTATTAATTTATCATACAACGATTAATCTTAAACATGCTCCTATGAATTTAACAGCTGCACATAGGTGTTAGGAATTACTTACTTGAGAAGCGGATGCAGAGGTCGTTGATGATCGTATCGAAAGACTCCAGTTCTGATCTTCTGAACTGTATCCCGCTCAGCTTTCACCGTTGGATGGACAACGAACTATGAAAGTCCCAAGCTAGAAATCTCCTACACGTTTCCTGCGCCTCCCACAGCTCTCAAAACCCTAATTTTATCAGTGTGTATTTCCTGAGAGCTGACAACTGTATTTAAAGAAGAAAATACAGAGAGAGGGGGCGCCAGTAATGAGTGTTGGGCGATTTCTAGCCCTTCTTGGGCTAGGAGACATTGGGCCAGTCCAGGGACCAGATACAAGGAATAAAGATGGGCCTCAAATAAATTAATTTATCCATGGTCAGCCCAGACCATAATTAATTTATAAATATCAGTTCATTCCACTAGAGAACCAATATTGACTTACCCCTTTATTGTCGGTGTTGAGTCGGGGCTTGTATTTAGACTTATTAAATCCTCGTATTTAAAATATCCAACATCCATTAATTAATTAGAGCTCTGACAGCTTAAATTAATTAATCTCTTTGTAATCCTTAAGCAGTACCACTCAAACCTTATTATTGCGCCTGAACTTAATCAACCTGCAGGGTTTAACGCAATAAACATTATTGAGCTCCTTAAGGGGATGTCATTATCCTCTATCGGATACGAGTACTAATACAGATAATCAAATATCATATGTTAACCGCTATCACCCAAGATACAGAGTACTCAAGTTACTATATAACTCTCACTCATAGTAAATCAAAGTGATAAACGAATCAACATATATATCTGAAATCTTATTAGTATTAAGATCTTATAAGTTACCGAGATCTTGATTCTTCACTTAAGTCAGATAGAAGAATACATCCCACTGTGGTCCTATCAATACATAATGACGTACCAGTATAGATAAGTAGTCAAGACAAACTACTTCCATCTATACCGCAGCCTAAACCAATAACTTGTCCTAGAGTTATTTCGGCTGTGATTATTTTATATCTCTTAAGATTATTCCAATTATACGGTCTTCTGTGATCTACAACACACCATATAATCTACTTATATAGAGATAAAGAACATACATATGCAATCATGAACACAATCAGATAGGAGATAAAACAGTGAACAAAGGAATCATTGTATACAAGCATAAAATGTTCTTGCTTTCAGTATACAAATCCAACAATATAGACATCACAAGGAGAGGAGCAGGGCTGCTTCCTGTCCACGTGAGAGGGAAAAGGAGAGGCATATCAGCTATGCTGAGGGCAACAAGCGAAAAAATACTACCCAACAATTCCCACGGGAGGGAAAATGAGAAAGCCAACATCGTCCAGCCAATCCTGAAATTGTCTCCAGGCTGCGCTCAAGTTCATTCTCGAATGGCATCCTAGCTGACCCGCTGCCTCAACATTATAAGTCCATTACTATGGATTATGATGGCTCGGAGGATCCAGAGGTGCACATGGCCAGATTTGAAACCATGGTGATGCTCCACCAATACATCGACGGGATCAAGTGCAGGATTTTCTCAGCTACATTGACAGGGATGGCGCATCAATGCTTCCGAACCCTGGAACTCGGCTCAATTCAATTATTCGATCTCCTTCATGACTTATTCATGTGCCAATTCGCAAGCTCCAGACGAACGGTAAAAACGACTACGTCTTTAATGGACATGCGGCAGGGACAGAACGAAACATTGAAGGAATTCGTCGTGCGCTTCAACAAAGCATCTCTGGAAGTACCCAGAGCTGAATCACAAATCAAAGGCTACGCTTTTGGTAGGGGGTTAAGACTCGATGCCTTTTTTTACAATTTGCAAGTCAAACCACCAAAGGACTTCAATGATATTATGGTTCGTCTACCGGGGTATATACAACTGGAAGAGGCAAGAGTTGCTCGAAGGAACCAGGGGGCTTAGCCCACTGGCCACCGGGTCCTCACTTAAGTGAAGTGACCCGGGTTCGATCCCTCTTGGGAGCGAATTGGAGATTGGGGAGATATAAGGTGGATTTTGGTGAATGGAGTGATAAGGTGGTTCTTGGTGTGGATGGAGAACTAACTACTAACATCTAACATGACTTTGCCCGATCAAAAAAAAAATAGAGTTGCTTGAAGGACGGAGTATGAGAGTCAAAAACCAAAGAAAGTAGAGGCCCAGTCAGGACAGGCCGATAACCGGTATTAAGTGCGGGCACCGTTCCGAGTATTACCTCCTAGGGTGATGCAAGGAGAGATGCAAGCGGTCCCTCAACCTCCATGACATGAGCAAGGACCCAGAGCTGTGAATAATGTGAATCGGTCACCGATCATACACCAATGAACAAACCTCAGGAAGAAGTTTTCAATTTTATCAAGGATAAACCTTGGTTCCGAGCTCCAAGGGAATGCATAGTGGGGGCACCGAAGCCAGGGCCCAATAATTTCTTATGCGAATATCATAACCAATACGGGCATCCCACAGAGTATTACGAACACCTCCATCACCAATTGGAGCTATTAATTCAACAAGGGAGATTGGATCGATTTATCAAGCAAGCGCCACCCCCTCAGCAGCAGGGGAATAATCATAATGTTAGAGCTGACGGGAATCAGAGAAACATGGGGGTAGGACAAGGAGCTCTCATGCCACTTGGAGGAGAAAAACAAACGGTCCATATGATTATTGAGGAAGAAGATGGCTCCCTTTCCAACAGAGCAAGGAAACAAATTATTCGCTCAGCCAAAGCTGGGACCTATCCACGACAAGTCATGACAGTGCGCAATGCTGCAAGGGAACCTAACATCACATTTGGCCCGAAGGACCACGAAGGTCTCATTCATCCACACGATGACGCATTAGTTTTCTCAGCTGACGTGGCTAATTGTACAATTCATCGGATCTTTGTGGATACTAGGAGCGCGGTTAACATCATTTACAAGGAATGCCTAACGGCTATGGTTTGAACGCTACTCTGAAACCACCGGGCAGCCCTCTGTATGACTTTATTGGAGAATCCATCACCTTGCTTGGATCGATAGAATTGTCGATGACCTGGGGACAAGCAGGGACTTCGCGGACCAGAATTCTTTGGTTCTTGGTGGTTGACTTCCCAAAGCCAAGCTATAACATTATAATAGGGAGGCCAGTGCTGAACGCCTTCCAGGCCGTAGTATCCATGTACCACTTAAAGAATGAAGTTTCCTCTGGAGGAAGGCAAGGTAGGAGAGATTAGCGGGAATCAAGTCGTCTCTAAAGAATGCTACGTCAGAAGTTTAACATTCCAAGTTGGTCACAAACGAACCCAAAATGAGCAGAGCGGTGCACTGGGGAAGAATGCCAGAACCGAGGGCATCTCGGGGAACATAGCAGAGAAAGCAGAGATTGAGGAAGCCAAAAGAAATTCGGACAAGCAGCCCCTACTGACAACCAATGACCATTGCATGTTGGTGGAACTTTTTCCCGGGCAGATAGTTTTCACTACTCGAATTGGCACTGAGATGGATCTAGCTCTAGAAAAAGAAATGATAGAGTGCCTACGTCGGAATGTGGATGTGTCTGGTTTCTCCACGGCAGACCTGAAAGGGATAGACAAGACATTAGTTGAGCATCGCTTGAATGTGGATCCTACAATCAAATCGGTTATATAGAGGACCAGACACTTCGGGCCAGAGAATGACGCAACTATTAGGGAGCAAGTGCAAGCTCTCCTAGAGGCAGGACATCTAGTAGAAGTCAAGTACCCTATATGGTTGTCCAACGCAGTGATGGTAGAGAAGAAAGAGAAGACATGGCGGATGTGTGTGGATTACCAGGATTTAAACTCAGCTTGTCCTAAGGACTGTTACCTGTTACCCTGGATAGACAACTGGTCGATTCCACCACTGGGTGTGAGTTACTTTCCATGATGGATGCCTTCCAAGGCTACCACTAGATCAGCATGCACCCGGGGGACATCGCAAAAACTACCTTCGCCGTTTGTTGTGGTGTTTTTGGTTGGGCTAGGATGCCTTTTGGGCTAAAAAATGCGGGAGCTACGTATCAGAGCATGATGGACACCATTTTCAAAAATTAGATCGGGCGAATCATGTCTGTTTACGTAGACGACATGATGGTTCAGAGCAGAGCTGCCACCTCTCACCCCGGTGATCTAGATCAAGTATTCGTTGTTATTCGCCAGCACTGACTAATGCTGAATCCTAAGAAGTGCACTTTCGGGGTCAGGACTGAAAAATTCTTGGGATATCAAGTAACTCATCACGGTTTAGAGGTGAACAAAGACAAAGTGCAAGCAATACTGGATATGACACCTCCGTGCAACATCAAAGAAATGCAGGCCCTCAACGGGAGAATCACATCGCTGGGAAGATTCGTCTCCCGTTCTGCAGACAGGAGTCTCCCTTTCTTCAAAATTTTATGGAAATGAAAAAGTTTGAATAGACCAACGTTTGTCAGCATGCTTTTGAGCAACTAAAGAAATACTTGGCAGAGTTGCATATACTTACCAAGCCAAACGCAGGAGAAATCTTGTATCTATATATTGTTGTGGGTACAGAATCTTTGGGATCAATCTTAATCAGGGAAGAGAGGGGACAAAAACAACCAATTTACTTTGTGAGCAAAATTATGCAAGGGGCAGAACTGAATTATACTGAGATCGAGCAGCAACATTGATAATCCTAGTCACAGCCTGGAAATTACGGCCTTATTTCTTGACACGCAAAGTCATGGTACGAACGTCTCTGCCCTTCAAATAGACATTGGGATGCCTAGATTTGTCAGGACGGATGGTGAAATGGGCAATCGAATTAAGTGAGTATGATGTGGACTTCGAATCAAGGACAACGATCAAGGCGCAGGCCTTAGCAGATTTTGTACAAGAAACCACCGGGTCTAAAAAACAAAAACCTTGGTTGGCAGCGGTGGACGGGTCAGTAACCAAGGAAGGATGTGGTGTTGGCATTCACATTCAAACATCAATGGATGACAGCTTGCAATTTGCTATCAAGTATGAGCAACGACTATCTAATAACGAAGTGGAATATGAAGCTGTGATCAAGGCACTAACCATCTTAGCAGAACTGGGAGCTGAATCTGTTCACGTGAAATCTAATTCTCAGCTGGTGGTCCAACAACTATTGGGGGAATATGATGTCCGGGAAGAAAGAATAGCCGCGTATCATGTCCACGCCCTTGAGCTGATGACGAAATTTCAGGACTGCCATATTGAGCAGGTCCCACGGGAGCACAATTCCAGAACTGATCTATTGGCACGCATGGCCAGTGCTGTTGAACATAGCTGAAATGACGCTGTAACTTTTCTCTTCAAGCCTAACCAAGAAGGAAAACAACAGGTACTCAGTGTGGAGATCAGAGAGGACTGGCGGACCCTGATCATACACTTTCTTAAGACAGGGGAACGATTAGACCCCGTGGTCTCACAGTGCTACCTTTATGGCAGATATCGCTTGATCAATGAGCAATTGAACAAAAGATCCTTCACTCGCCCATTATTGAAATGTTTATCTCCAAAGGGGGCACAATTTGCTATCAGTAAAATTCATCAGGGCTGTTGTGGGAACCATGCTGGTTATAAAGACTTGAAGAGGAAGATTGTCAGAGCTGGGTTTTACTGGCCGACAATGGGAGAGGACGCCAAAGACTTCGTTAAAAAATGTGTGGTATGTCAGAAGTATGCTGCTCGCATTAATACGCCGGGGGAAACCATGGGAACTATGTATGCTACCTGCCCCTTTGACAAGTGGGGAATCGACATCGTAGGAAAGCTCCCTACTACTCCTGGGGGGAGTGCTTTCTCATTGTGGCGGTAGATTACTTTTCCAAATGGGTGGAAGCGAAGCCGTATTCAAAATTGATGAGTGTACTATCAAGAGGTTTTTGTGGCGAAACATATGTTGCAGATATGGATCGCCAATGGTGCTCGTCTCTGATAACGGGTCACAGTTAACAGGGAAAATGATAGAGGAGTTTTGTCACCGAATGGACATTGTCCACAGATTTGTATTTGTGGCCTACCCACCAGCAAATGGACAGGTGGAGCTTACCAATCGTATCATTTGTGAATGGCTGAAAAAGCGACTGGAAAAGAGTAAGGGCAGATGGGCAGAAGAGTTGGATGGCGTCCTTTAGGCCCATCGCACCAGTCCAAAGATGGCCAATGGAGAAGCACTATTTACATTAGTGCATGGGTCCAACTCTGCCATACCGGCAGAGGTGCGCTTGGCCTCACATAGGATATTACACTATGATCCTATCAGAAATGACGAGCTTCGCCGTTCAGATTTGGACCTTATTGAACTACATAGGGACATGGCGGTACTCAAAGCTGCGAAGTATAAGAACCTGATCAAGGCAGGGTTTGATAAGAAAGTAACAGTATGAAAATTTGTCAAGGGAGATCTGGTACTAAAACGGGCAGACGCGTTGCATCCAGCAAAGAAGTTTGATCCTACCTGGAAAGACCCCTTCGTGGTGACAGAGGTGCTGGGAGGTGGAGCATATCATTTGTTTGACAGCGAAGGGAGGCCACTCACTCAGCTTTGGAACATCAACACCTTGAAAAAGTTTTATGCTTGAGATTTTCTTCAGACATATCCATGTAGACCAAATACTCTTTTTTCCCACAGAGGTTTTAATGAGGTTTGGGACCAAGATTTCTTTAATAAAATGGAATTCTTGGTTTTAGGGTAATTACCCGTCTCTGCTTTTATTTTATGCAACATATTTTTTTTTATCTCTAACAGACTTCATGAGAAAAGTGATAAGGCTACATTATAATTCGTTTATTGGGTCTTCTATCATCAGTTTATTTAGGTATTTCGCAGCATGTCAACAAGGGTTTCTCAAGAACCTATAATCAGAGAATTGTACAGAGCTGGGTACAATCGTGCTTGACTTCTAAAGTACGCGCATGACACTAGGGGGAGGGGGAGTAGGGGATGTATACCCCCGCCACCTTCTATATCCTATTTTTTAGGGATAAAAAAATTAAAATTTTAGAGCTGCCTTAGTCACGAGCATTAAGTTTTAGAGCTGCCTAAGTCGCGAGCTCCCAGAGCTGCCTTAGTCACGAGCATTAAGTTTTAGAGTTGCCTTAGTCACGAGCATTAAGTTTTAGAGCTACCTAAGTCGCGAGCTCCCAGAGCTGCCTTAGTCGCGAGCATTAAGTTTTAGAGCTGCCTAAGTCGCGAGCTCCCAAAGCTACCTTAGTCGCGAGCACTATGTTTTAAAGCTGCCTAAGTCGCGAGCTCCCAGAGCTGCCTTAGCCACGAGCACTATGTTTTAAAGCTGCCTAAGTTGCGAGCTCCCAGAGCTGCTTTAGCCGCGAGCATTACATTTGAGAAGAATTGACATAGATTAAGCTTAAGCTTCTTAGAGCATAGCTCAAAAATCAGGGAAGTCTCTAGTAAATTATGAATGCCAACATAGTTTGTAAAATAAATCAAAGCTGAAATATGAAGCATAAGAGAATAACAAATCAGAAAAAGGGATGTGCAACTCACGGAAATTTTCAGTACCAAAGTATGAGAAATTACATCGTAAAACTAGAAGGAGAATGGCTTAACATAAAATCAAACAACTTGATCCTTCATTTCTACATTCTGAGGAACTTCCTGGACGGCCTTGGCTGCAGATGAGGAGGGTATGTCAGAAGAAGGAACTTCATTGAACATGGGCAGGCTCTCGACAACATCAACATCAGGGAAGGAATCCGGATCCTTAGATATATCCCCAACCATTGAGCGCGCGAAGTAGACTTCGTCCTTGTACAACGCTACCAGACGCTCGAGAATGCCTTCTCGAGAAGATGGAGGGTTGGCAAGCTCGAGAGATAGAGGTTGAGGAGGGTATAGCCCGAACTCTGCAAAAGAACGAGGGGGGGTATCACTTTTGGTCAGCTCCTGCACAAACTCCTGTAGAACTTTGAGGAAAGGGTTGCTGTAGAGGGCCTGCTCAGGAACATGCTCAGCACAGAATCCAACAATGAACTACTGGATCGCTAGATCCAGAGCCGGGTACCACCAGTCAGGGCTGCCCGGGGCCTTGGCATCAATGCCCGGTTTGTTGTATAGTGTATTGTTGTCAATTGACCGCATTAGTGCCCGCAGGTCCAGCTTTGCCACTTGTTCTGGGGTAGCACCCACCATCTCTGCCCCTTTCCTCCCAATCTCAGCGAATCAGATAGGCTATTGCATGAGTGAATCTGCGCATAAAGTCGGGTGAGCTTCCAGAGTCCCCTCAAACAGAATTTTGAAAAATTGATGACCATGGGGGGACAAGAAGAACTCCAATCTCTGATCCCGGGCCCCGAAGATATATCCCTCCCTATGGGCCCCGATACGCACTTCCATCTACCTCTTCTTAGATTCCTGATACTCCCCGGAATAACGAGCCTTGAATCGGTACTATTGTTCATGGTTTTCCCTCTTGGTTTCTTTCTAGGCCGATTCGAGGGAATTCTTTTCTATCTCCAGCTCTGCCAAGCGAGCCTTGGCACGAGCCAGTTCCTCTCTATCGCATTGAGACGAGCCGCTGCCTTGGCTGTCTCTTGCTCATTAGTCACCAATGCAGCGCGGGACTCGTTCAAGTCATGGGCCAACTTGTCGAACTCCTCAACCCGACGCATGGTTTCTATCCTCTGAGCTTTATCCTGAGAAACAGTTAGGAACAATCAGACAATGATAGTTAATAGGAGTAAAATAAGGTCTAGTAAAACGTACCGTCATATATAGCTTGCCAAGAGATGTGACTAAGCTCTCCCCAGAGGCTTGTCGAGCCGCAGCCAGGTCGTTAGGATGGACCCGAGCTTTCAGCTGCTCATAAAACTCACGACCCTCCAAGCTCCTAACAGGGCAGATGATCAGGGTAGTCCTCTCCGCGCGCCCTTCTTGTATATCAGGGTTGCTCTCTGGTAAAGCTGAACCCTCAGTAATGGATTTGCCGAGCTTTGTTAATTTTCTTCTGCGGGCCAGCTCTTCCACCTTTTTCTTGGTCGTGGCACTCCTCTTCCACTTACGGCCCTCCTCTACATCAAGGTTAGTAGGACGGATGGTGGAGATAGGCACCACATCGATCACCTCTATCTCTTCGTCTACATCTTATTCATCTTCATCGATAAGGCCAGCAGGGACCACTGTCCTCTCGGGAACACTCTCTAGAACAGGTGAGGCCCGATGTGGACCGGGAGAGAAGAGAGTATCTGTGATTCCAGCATACGAGACGTTTTCGCCTACTGGGACATTAATGGAATGAGGAATCTCTGTAGATCCCCCAAAATCTTGACTGTCGCTGACAGTTCTGGAGGTGTCAGCATAGGCAGATGAGAGGTTTTCTTCCTCGTTGTCATCACCAACAACTCTGTCATAAGCCCCAACACCGTCATCTCCCTCCGGTGCAGGGAGGAGTATGTCGCAGTCGTCCATCCAGTTCATATCTTCATAAATGACACTCAAGATTCAATACATGTAGTATATTCCCTGGACAACAGAAGTAAACCAAAATATATCAATTACATATAGCAGACTTTGGATAACGGGTGAACAACCCGTTAGCAGCCAGGGCTGAATGACTCTCTATCAATTTCTTGCACTCAAATTTCCTAGCAAGGTGGGCAGAATTTAACTTATCCAAAATGGTTTGGTCATCACTAGAGAGGGGACCGAGCGGCTCGAAGGTCTTGTTATGCCTTTCCGGGTGCCATATCACCTCAGTGACACCAGCGTAAGCACGCCAAGTTCCTTTCACGGTGTTCACAAAATAATATTTATTTATAAAATTCTTATCACAAGAAGGTAGGTTGGTCAAAAAAATAGTCTTATACTTAGTATGGGTGGAAAAACTGTAGTGGGTATTGGTCTTCTTAAGGATCTGGGTCTGGCAAAAAAGCAGACCTGTATTAGAGCAGCCGTGATATCTAAGTAGGATGTGAAAGGAAAAAGCTCTCCTCAGGGCTAAAGGGGCTAACTGGTAAAATGGAATGTGGAAATAGTTACAGACCTCGACCAAGAAAGGAGGATGAGGGAGACGTAGACCCGCTACCACCTATTGAGGCCATAGGGTGATACCGTTCTCCCGAAGGTTCGAGGGGCCTTCCAAGGACTTTAGATCAGGAAGTCTGAACATTAGACCAGGGATGGGTCCTTTTAATCTTTTCTCTAATTTATTTATTTATTTTACTCTCATAATCGACATGGGTACCGAATGCGAAGACATCCTCTAACAAGCTAAAATCTAACAAAGAATGATGATCGATTCTTACACCTAGAAATCAAAGGGATAGGGGACAGAGAAAGTACCTAGGTCGAATCGCAAAGACGAGGAAGAAGTAAACAAATTCTAGTAAACTCCGATGATTCGTTGGACGAAAGACGGATATAAAATTTACAGAGAATATCGGGCGATGGTGGAGGCAGGAAGTGGAAGATTCAAATGAAGAGTATTTATATACGTAGAGGTGGCGCGATGGTCGAGGTTTTCTGAGGCTGACACGTGGAGAATTCAAATGCGGTTGAAGGCGAAAGGGCGGCTCCTACTGGAAAGGTTGACTATTGGACCCATGGGGCCCATAAAACTGATGAGCATTTAATGCCCTGAGTTCGGGATGATATCGGCGCTGCCAAGCAATGCAGTAACAAGACATTGATTGAGTATAAACGGAGAATACTCAATCAGACTGGGGGAGAGTAGTTGATGAGGAGTAAAGTACGCGTGTGTCTAAAGCGTAGCAAATAGCCATGGTCAAAGCTGAACCCGATCAGAGGATAATCACCTTAAACAGCATTCCCCGAAGAGCTGTAATCCAGGGAAGGCTTCTGCGAGCTTTCAATGGTTTTTCTACTAAGTGAGCGGTCAGCCCTGTCGAAATGACTGCACTGGAGCATGTCAGCGCTGCATAACAGACACAAGTCGACAAACTACTGACATATCCGACGGCTACCTAAACGAAGTCTTTTCTCTAACTAACCTAGAGATTGTACGAGAATCTGAAATGACTTCTTTACTCCTCTTGTATCTCTCTATAAGTAGTAGTCTCCCCTCCCATTGTAAGGTTACGCAATACAAAACATAACACCTTTTCTCTTTTCTTCTATATCTTAGTGTTGCGTCAAAAAATAACAGCTATAACGGAAAACAGTAAAAAACACGAGATTTACGTGGTTTGATCACAAAGATCTACGTCCACGGGGTTTCAGGGTATTTTTCACTGACTTTCAGGGAGAGATTACATCGTACATAGCTCGATCGATCAGTTTCGGTCATGCCCGAATGAATCAATAATGAGAATATATGCCTCTATTTATAAGTAAAATACTAAGAAACCTAGTAAGAAAATGACTCTATTCAGACTTATAATAGGACAATAATTCTTCATATTTATCCTCATTTCCATGATAATCTCATTCTTTATCTAGAATTTGATAGTCTTCAAGATAGCTCCAAATCCCAAAAAATTAGGGCTGTTCAGCTACAGGGCTTAAACAGGGTTATTCGGCTGTAGAGTAGAAATAGGGTTGTTCTCGTTGAATTCAAGCCTTAATCTCCCGGTCTTCAAGGGATGCATATTATTTCCTCATCAGCTTCTCCCCCCTAGTCTGGTCAAAACGCGGCAAATGGTGTTTTGGTTAGACTAAAGAACTTCAAGTGGTAGAACTGAATTCAACATAGCAGCATTGTTGCCTCTTTTTCTTGATGTCTACATTTTTCCCGGATGGAAGGTACTCCAATAAGGTGTATTGTCGAAATTGCAGGGTTAAATACTTCTGGAAAGCTTTAATCTTCGTCTAGAATAATTTTGTAGGGTTGCGACCTTGTTCCTCAAAATGGTCTTCTCGACAAAGTCGCATCACGTTTTTGGGCTGAAGCATTGGGATTGTATGGCTAGGCCGCATCATTGTAACTGAGCTGCTAATGCTACGTTGTCAGGGCTGCACAACTCTGTCGCAACTTAGTCCAGGTGTTGGCTTGTTTTTTACTTTCTATTTTTGCCCTGAGAAGGCGTAAGCAAGCTTGCGAATGTGTGATCAAGCCTGTGACATCTTGAACAAACCTGTGAAAGATGTAAATGTGTTCTGAATGTACTAACAGGGCTGTTAGAGTCACCGATATGCTTGGAAATTAAGCATAGGCAGGCCTGTTGAGGGAAAATCATTGGTGAATTTGTAAAGGTCTGGATAATCTTGGCAAGACAGAGTCAAACCTGTAGAGTCATAAATAAACCTGCTTAAGGTTTAGATGTGCCAACAAAGACGAAAGCAAACCTGTAGGGGCGTAATCGAACCTGCAAATACGTAATCAAACCTGTGAATGCCTGCGTAAACCAATAAGGGTTTTGGCGGGCCGATGAAGGCAAAATCATACCTGTTAAGGTTTAGGCGAGCCAATGAAGGCGAAATCGAACCTGTTAAGGTTTACGTGAGCCAATGGAGGTGAAATCGAACCTGTTAAGGTTTAGGTGAGCCAATGAAGGTGAAATCGAACCTGTAAAATTGAGCTTGTGCAAGCATGATCGGGTATTTTTAAGGCTGACTTTGTTTTCAAGATGCAAGACTTCACCTTTAATCATGAATGACATTTCAAGTTGTAGAGAGCATAGACAAACATGTTAGGTTGTAATAAGACTCGCGTTGGCACGGTCAGAGATGTAGGGAACTCCTTGACAGACTTGTTGGAGTCTGAGAAGGCTCATTCGAGTTGATGGAACTCATTCGAGTTTTAGCGCACTACTACAAAATTACACATACATAACACTCCATACATAACGGTTTTTTTAAAAAACCGTTATGTATGAGCGCATTTTTCAGAAAAGATAACGGTTTTGCAAAAGTCCGTTATCTATGTAGCGTTATACATAGAGATAGACAACGGTATGAGGTAATCCATTATGTATGAGCATTATCTATTAGTTGCATACATAACGGTATTACCAAACCGTTAAGCCAACCGTTATGTATGACCGTCTTTTTATAATAGTTGTTTTAACCGTTATATATGAACATCTCAAAACTGTTATGTATTATATTTATTTTTAAATTTAATAATATTATAAAAATAAAACCCTAAATTCCTCCCTTTACCCCCTATTCTCTCTCTCTCGTCCTTCATCTCCCCAGCTTTCTCTCTCTCTCAACTCCGGCCATAGAAGCACGCCTTCCCTCTGTCCTCTGCGGCCGCAGCAACGATAGCCACCAAGCTCGTCGCATTTCCCTCGTCTCCCTCTCAATCCCCTCTCTCTCTGACTCAACCATAGAGCACGCACGCACACCACACCGCGCTTGAAAATCTTAGATCTATAATCTACAGCCATCTCCCCGTCGATTCCTGTCGACCGCATGGCGGAAAGGCCGCCGCCGCCGAGCCCAGCCCAAAGCCCCCTCTTCTTTCCACACTCCGCCGACAACAGCGGCTCCTTGCCGCCACCGCGCCCTAGCTTCAATTTCCGGCAGTGACGCTGCCTTCGTCGGGACCTCCTGTCCCTGGTTGAACAGCAGAGCCTCCGACGCCATAAGTAGGAACCCTAATCGGGTCGACCCGAAACGTGACTACGGTAAAATGGAGTCCAGATCCGAATGCAGCCAGAACACCAAGTCAGGTGGTGCCGGAGCGATGCTCTGGATGACATGTGTTTTTCTAAATCTGAAGCTTGGCGATTGCCTTACCAGGTGTTCTCTTGTGAATTCTGATTTTACCGCTTCCTATTTCTTTCTTTTTTGTTCCAATTTTTCTCGATGCTGCTGTACTGTGTGTAATATGTGAAGAAATATTGCCAGTGTGCTCAATTTTAGGATTCATTGATGGTTTCTTGGCATCCTGTGGTTCTAGCATTGGCCTAGATTTTTTCAACTGAATGTAATGATGTCTGTCTATCATTACTTGTGCCTGTTGAATGGTTGGCAATGACATTCTCTTGTATATATTTGAATTCATGAATAATTATCAGACAAAAAAAATTCTGAAATATCTTTCATCTTGCTTGTGTAATGAAGGTGATAGGGTGTGGTGGTTGGGACTTGTAGGCACGAGAAAGATGACTAAATGCATAAGTAATGGTTATACTGTTTTTTGGTTATTAAGTCCTAATTTTAGAATCCCTTTTCGATGGCACCATTAAAAAGATGCTCTAGCTTTTAGGAATAATAAGAAATTATCCATCTGAAAATTTGTTGGTGCATGAGGAAATTCTTCCTTGGCCAGCGAAGAATAGTTAGATTGTTTTTAACTATTCCTAATATCATAGAGACAATTCCAGGCATATGAGAACAGCTGGACCCGTGAGAGAGGGATATTTTGAATGGTTCATTTTTTATATTGAAATATTCTGTATATTTAGACTGTTTTTACTAATGCCTCTGTATCTTCAAAAACTGTAGATCATTTTCTATTTATTTATTTTTTCAAATTGGAAAGGTTGTATAATTCTTTACGATATATATAATGTTTATAGCTTTCATATACACATATTCCAACAAATGCAGCTGGTCTTATTGAATATAGGGCGCATCCTTTCTGGTCCCAGAAGTACTGCCCTAAGCATGAGCACGATGGCACTCCTCGATGTTGTAGTTGTGAGCGAATGGAGGTAAGTGTGGAGTTTACCGCCTGTAAAGGAGCTCTCTTACTACCTGTAAAGGACCTCTTACTTGTTGTAGATGCCTCCCAGGTCCTTCTGGATTCTTGAGGTAATAGTCTTTTTCATTAATCTGCTATTTTGGTCTCTTTTCAATTGATAATATTCTGCTTTCTGTTAAGTTGGATTTGAAGTCGGCTTGATGTTACATTCTGAACATCATGTACTGCCAACTCTTGATCATTAACAATATTTTGAGCAACAATTAGTCCCAAAGAGCTTCTTCCTATATGTTTGAGCTGCTACAAACAAGTAGTTACTGAATGGTTGATATGTGCTTTACTGAATTTTCAATCGACTAGTAAATAAATAATTTGTAGAAAGTATGATTTTAATATATTAATATGCTACATGCTTTTCTTAATTTCTTTCCCCTTTGTGAGAGAGTGATACTAGATCAATTGTAAATGATTTGAAGTTTGTTGAATGTGTGAGTGCTAGTGGTATCTCTTATCTTCAATGAACCTTGGGAGGTTCTTTGTGGAATAAGCACCTCTGGTTTGAGTTTTCTACTTGATGATTTTGGAGTTATTGTGGCTGTCCCATGAATATGATTTCTGTATTATTTGTGAGATAAAGTTTGGTTTATGCTCATGTTGTGGTTGCTTAAGTTTCAGCTTAACTTTTATATTCGATCAACTTTTCTAACTTGTCTCTACTGTCAACTGTCAACTATAGTCTCATCAACTTTCGCCATGTGCCGAGTGCAGGTTGACAACATACTTGGCGCCAGTGGCGATGCTTTTGAGCATGAGGTAACTAGAAGAATGCGTAATGAATTTATGGTAGCTTGGGATGGCTTGAGGTCAAAAGACAACCAGAGAATCATAGCAGGTTGATTAACTAGTTCTTGAGGACTTGGTGCTAGAAACATTGTATGATAGATTTTTGTTTTAGCTATAAGGTAGTTGGTATTTTCAATTTTGAATCGGAGTATGCAATGATGATGTATACTTGATATTTGGTTCATTTGTATAATAATGTATGAATATTTTGGATGATATATAATATTGTTATTGTTGATTTTATCATTTTGTCGTTTTAAAAAAATTGCAAAATTTAAAAATATACTACAATTATAAAAAGTGCAAAAAACTGTTATAAAAGGTGTAAAAAATCGTTATGTATTCTAATCAAAGATAACGGTTAAAATCGTTATAAAAATTGTAAAAATCGTTATAAAAAGTGCAAAAAATCGTTATAAAAAGTGCAAAAAATCGTTATGTATTCTATCAAAGATAACGGTTAAAACCGTTATAAAAAGTGCAAAAAATTGTTAACTATGATTAAGAAAAATAAAAAAAATTATAATACATAACGGAAAAATCTTAAAACATAACGGTGAAAAACCGTTATGTATAACCTTTATAGATAACGGATGCGTACTGTTATGTATGACGCATCGTACCGTTATCTATGCTACTATACATAACGGTTTTAAACCGTTGTCTATGATACGTATCATAGACAACACCACTATACACAACGGTTTTTTTGCTCATAGATAACGGAAAAAATCCGTTATCTATGAGTGTTTTTCTAGTAGTGGCGATGCCTGTAGGAACTTATCGTGTTCGCAGATTTCCGGTTCTTGGCTTTTGCTCCTGGAAAAATATGCATTAGGACCCTTTCGGCTTTCGGTGACCCTCGTTGGTTTCGATTGGAACAAAACTTTGTAGGCTTCGGTCAGTCTAGGGTTCATTTGAGCTTGTTGGGCGCGTTCGCGCAGGGCAGGGCTCGTTCGAGCTTATTGGGCGCATTCGCGTAGTGTTGTTGCGAATATGTCAGGGCTATTTGGACCGGGATTAGAATCGCTTGTACTTTCCTTCTGAGTAGTCCTTGCTTTGAGTCTTGGGCGCCCATTTCAGCCGTTATACAAGGATGATTTACCCTTAGATTTTCAGCTGGGAGTATTTTTCCTATGATTTTCGATCGAGAGTATTTACCCTGATTCATTCAACCAGGGATGATTTCTGATAAACACTCATTTTGCATAGTTCATATGGTTTATTTTCTGCGTTTCAAATCGATTTTATGCCCGTTTCATTGTCGTTTGGAGTTCATTGCATATTAATTCATGACTTCACGATCGGGTGTAGTTTTGGCTGTTTTGATGCAGGAATGAGTGTTCCTTGGGGCATGGTTAGTAAGGAATATGTCTAAGTGAAGAGATATGAGATAATCAAGCCCGAAAATCAAGAAAAGACGAAGATTCTGAGCTAGAGACGAAAAGAGGAAGAATCAGCGATCAAACAGCCGTTGACCGCCGAGTTTGTGGTTTTGAAGGCCAATTTCGGCGACCAGATCGGCGGGTGCCATTCCGGTCGCTGAACTTCATGGACATATTTTACACATGATTTCTGGAACTCGGCGGTCGCCGAGTTTGGTGACAAATGAAGAAAAAACTCCGCGGTCAACTCGGCGGGCGCCGTGTTGACCGCCGATCCGAGATGTTTTAATGGATTTTTTCGGGTTTTTGAGTTATTTTCATTTTTCAAACTTTGTTTTTACCCTAAGACTATAAATAGGCATTCTTTTGACCTATCTAGGGTTCCACACATTATTCTCTAGTACTATAGCTTTAGTTTTACATTTGTTTACCAGTTTTCAAAGCTTGGATCAAGACTGAAGATTCAAGCCACTACAATTGTTCCTATTCCGTTTTTATATAATTCAATTCTTTCAATTGTGTTCTTATTAATTGTGTTTATGTTATCTTTCATTATGTCTGGCTAGTTTCGGTTAGCTGATTCTAGGGTTTGTAAATAGTTGATTGAATTTATGTAGTTAATTTGTTAATACTTGTGTGCCTTCCAGTTTATGATTCATATTCCTGGTGCTTGAATTATCTGATCAATAGTTTGCATGTATAGTTATTCGGTTTGAGACCTAGCGGAGATAACTGTTTAGCGGATTCAGGAATGTATGATATGATCTTAACCTTGAGACCTAGCGGAGATAGGTGGATCATATAGAGCTATTCTTATGCGCTTTTGGGAGTTAGTAGATTTTCTTGAGACCTAGTGGAGATAGAAAATATACTAATCTACGATCGTTGCTGCGCTAGCAAGAGTAATTGATTAATTAAGTGATCTCTCATCATAACTGGATTACACTGGTACATAGGATTAATAGATTAATTGTGTAGATTTAGTTAATGAACTTACTACCCCTAGGATCAGTTGTCTTTCTTTATTTGATTTAGATATTTACATTGTCTATTCTTTTGTTTGCATTTTAGGTTGAGTAATTCAACCTCTATTTTCTGTTGCATGTCTACTATTTTAGTTTGTTTAGGAGATAGCTAGAGTGATTTTGATATTTCAATCCCCGAGGAGACGATATTCTTACTTGCTATTTAGTATTACAATTGCACCGTGTTAGTTGCAGTTTGGTTGCTAGAAAAATAGGACATCAACTTTTTGGCGCCGCTAATTTGAATTAATCACAAGTACAATGCCGCCCAAAAGACAACGTGTCGACGCCTCGAGCTCCCGCACCCCGGCCGAGCTCACACATAAGGACCCCGAGTTCTATGGGGTTGTTTTGATAGATGAGGTGGATAGCCCTAGCTTCAATGTGCTCGGGTCATGCCTGCTTGAGCCCACTCAATATGCCGACCATGATCTTCTCAGGGAGATGGGCATATATATGATGATGTGCGGCAGATGTTTAGCAACATTGGATGGACCCGGATCTTCATCGGTGGTTGGCCTACGTATGATAGGGTGACGCTCGAGATGATGAGCACCCTCAAGTTTGAGGACGACAAGTTGTATTTCCAGCTCAATAATGTGTGGGAGGTCGACATTCCAATCTCCACTTACAGGAGAGCACTTGGTTGTCCACTAGGGGGCTACACCATCAAGTATGTGGGTGCCGGTAGATTCTGACGAGAGTTAGTGTTGCCAGGTACTAAAGCTTTTGAGTCAGGATCCTCCAGTACGGTGGACATTTGAAATCCAGTGATAAGAATGACACATCGCATTATTGCCCACACGGTATTGGCTAGAAAGGAGAATAGCCATCTGAGAGATTTGGAGCACTTCATTATTTGGGCAATGTTGATGAGCACACAGGTTGATATCACTGAGACTCTCCTCAAGCAGATTCAGAGAGCAGCAAACAGTCATGCAAGGACGATAGTCATTGGAGGGATGCTTACACCTCTCGCCTTGTACGTTTGCCCAGCAGTTGATACTTGGGAGCGACTACCGGGTGACATCTTACTTCATGGCCGCCGCATGGTGTCTAGCCGATTTATCAAGCGAGCCGAGCCACCTTTCAAGTTCTGGCAAGACGGAGGCGATCACTTTCCCCTGCCGAACCCGGCTCTCACTCATGTAGCCGGGCTTCATGATAAGAGAAATTGGTTGATGAACACTGATGAGCCCAAGTTTGTGCTCTGTTTTTGTGTCTGTTTTAGGTCTAGATCGAGTCTTTTTTCCTTTTGTTTGTGTTGTTTGGTCGCCTGGGAGGGCGTAGTTCTGTGGTAGGACCAGCTTGTGGGCAAGAGCTGTCACCTCTCGTGAAAGAGGTATGCGCCGGAAGCAAGGGGAATGGAGGCAAAACCGTCCCTTATGCCCATAAGTACCGCACGAGAGCTGGTAGGGAAGAGGAGGAAGGCAAGGGAAGAAGACGGAGGCACAACAGGCGGGCGAGGGAGGACTGCAAGTGGGAGTTCGATATGGGCCGAAGGCGGCAGCTATCCAAAAGAGACCGATGAGGCCAAACCACCGCCTTATCCAAAAGGAAACAAATCTTCATGAAGATTAGGTCTGAAAGGGATAAGCATCTCCATGCTTGCATGGATCCGGCCGCAATATCATGGGCTGGGCCTTACGTTGCCCTAATCACTCCTATAAATACCCGAAGAGCTTCTAAAGCCAAGGGTGCTGAAAAACCGACCTGTTGAGCAAGTATTTGTGAAGTGGAAGCTAGCCCAGGCTGTGGGCATAATCTAGTACTTTTTCGTACATGTTTTGCACGACACTTTTGGCCGTAGGTACTTATATTTTCCTTTAAGCACTTTCAATTTCAGTTATGTCTTCCTTTATATCTTTTGCTTGTGTTATTTACTTTATGTTCGGCTAAGTTTTGTATTCTGATTTGGGCAAGACGATCTAAGCATGAACACTTAACTCGAGAGGTCTAATTTGGGCATAACAACTGTACAAGCATATTCCCGATACACTAGGTTTGATTCCAATAAGGCTGTAACAACTTGGTTAATTAATTGATCACTAGTTAACTATGGAGTTTTGGTCACAAGTAATAATTTGGGCATAAGGCGAAACGCCATCGACCTCCAAAATAGTACAACGAGTGTTGGAGCCGTGACTGCTGTGAAATATCGGCGTAAGAGTCAAGTGGGTCTATCTAGTTCTTAAAGCATTCTGGGCAAAGCACAACTAGCGATAGGCCATCGCAGAGAGCGTGGATGTTGTCCGGGGTAGTTGATTTCCATTAGCTGACCCTTCTAAGGGATCATACACTGAAAGGATAGATTGGGCAAGGGGTTTTTGCGTGCGTGACGAGTGACAATAGGGGCGCAACAATTCTTATGCCTATAACCACTGGTATGCGAGTATAGTAATTATCTTTGCACCAATGATCGAGTGTCCAGTTCATGTTTAGTGATTCGAACCCAAGTCAGAATTGTTTTGTTATTTGATTTATCTACCTTGTTATTTCAGTTTTAGTTGGAAACCCCGTTCTGCCCATAAGCACGTTGTAGTCAGAACACTGCAGGAGACAAAACCTTTTTAGTGACACCCTTGCGAAAGAAGTTACTGCTCAGTTCCCTGTGGATTCGACTCTGGACTTACCACTAGCTAGTCTAGTTGCGGGCACAGGATATTTTATTTGCACAAAGCTCAAATGACAGCTTCGTCAAATTGGCGCCGTTGCCGGGGAACTGAGAGCGCTAGTAATTTCTTTTGTAATTTTAGTGTGAGTTTTGCCTTGATGTATGTTGCTTCGTCGTACCAGGAGTGCCGGTAACGAAGATCTTTTGTTCAACGCGGAGATTGAGTGACTTGTCCGACTGAACAACAGCAACAGACGCAGGGCAGAACAAGAAGCACGGGCAAGAGAGAGGCAGTTAGAAGCAGAGAGAGAGATGGCAGAAATTCCGGAACCACAGAATGAAAACGCCAACAAGACCCTCCGAGACATGATGTTTCTGAACAACTTGAACCTCCAGCCATCAGCCATAATACTACCGGAGATCACTGGAAATTGGGAGCTGAAGCATACTCTCATCCAAATTTTGCCCAAGTACAGTGATATGCCCGGAGAGGACCCTCAAAGGCATCTCCAAGACTTTGAGATAGCATGTGGAACAGTGCGCACCGCCAGTCAAGCCCTTGGCGAGTACATCCGACTCCTCACTTTTCCGTTCTTACTGTTAGAAGGAGCGAGGGAGTGATTGTATGATTTGCCCGAAGGAAGCATTCAGACCTGGCAGGAGTTGCAAAGCAAGTTTTTGGAAAAATACTTTCCGGCCGCCCGAATCCAGAACTTGAGGACTCGGATAAATAACATAAAGATGGGATCAGGAGAAATCCTCTATGAGTATTGGGGAAGGTTCAAGCAAATGTTGGCCAAATGCCCACAACACCAAATACCGGATCATGACCTTATTCGGTATTTCGTGGGAGGACTCCGAAGGCAAGATCGACAATGGTTACACGCTGCATGCGGAGGATCGATCCTAAACAAGTCCGCAGCGGAGGTTTTCAAACTCATAGCCGATATGGCCGAGGAATCGAGAGATGAGGAAGGGACTATAGTCAGAACTACTCCGGTGCAAACTCTTTCTGCCCAAGACGACAAGTTGGACAAGCTGTGCAACATGTTCGAGAAATTCATAACGAACCAAGGAACACCCAACCAAGGGATTCCCAACATTAGGAAGCCTGTGAAGACATGCCAACTTTGCATGGCAAATTCGCATGCAACCGATGAATGTCCACAACTTTTCGAAGATGAAGAGCTTAATGCTTTCGGGCAACAGCCAGGAGGAAATAGCGGTGGGCAACACCAGAAACCCTTTGAGCCTTACAGGCAGCAGTATAACAATCAGGGGTGGAGACAACACGAGAGCCTTAGGTACGGCAATAATAACTTTTTGGGGCCAAACCAAGGACAAACGAGTAAACCACCACAATACTCGCAACAGCCTCAACAGGCAAGAGGATCCTCCCTATCAGGGCTTGTGCATCAAATGGCCCAACAACAAGTGAAATTCCAACAAGAGACCGAGAAGTTCATAATGGAGACGCGAGGAGGAATGCAGAATGTGAACTCTCAACTATCACATCTTGCCCAAGCAGTCGCCAGACTTGAAAGCAAACAAGGGAAACTCCCTTCCCAAGTGGAGGTGAAGAAGGTGAATGCTATGACACTCAGAGGAGGAAAGGAGTTACCCGAGGTTGTAAAAAAGAAAAGCCAAGAAGAGCCAGAGATCAACGAGAAAGTCGGAATGGGATCGGCGGATGAGAAAGAACTTGCCCAAGAAAGAGAGGCCAAGCGAAAGTCAACAGGGAAGGGAAAAGAGAAACCAAGCCAGACTGAGCCCATAATCCCTTTCCCAGGCAAAATGGCCAAGGAACAAGAGAAGGAAGAACTAACTGAACTGGTGAAAATCTTCAAAAAGGTGGAGGTCAATATGCCCCTTTTGGTCGCGCTACGCTCTATGCCCAGATGCGCGAAATTTCTCAAGGAACTCTGCACTCGGAAGGTCAAATACACTGATGATGCAAAATTTCAAGTGGGCGAGTCCGTATCCGTGGTCTTACAAAGAGATATGCCCATAAAATGTGGGGATCCTGGCATGTTCTACATCCCATGTGTAATAGGAACCATGAAGGTGGAGAAGGCAATGCTCGACTTAGGAGCATCCATCAACGTTATGCCCTTATCCGTGTACCAGGACCTGGAGATAGGACCACTGAAACCTACTCGAGTGGTAATCCAATTGGCAGATCGATCAAATGTCTACCCAGAGGGAATATTGAAAGACGTTTTGGTCAAAGTAGAGGAACTCATCTTTTCAGCGGACTTCTACATTCTCGACATGGGGAAGTCAAAAGCACGGGATCCGGTTATGCTTTTGGGCAGACCATTTCTAAAGACTGCCAGGACTCGCATTGATTGTGATACGGGCAAGCTAACATGTCAGTTCGAAGGGGAGACAGTGACTTTCGACATATACAATGCCATGAAACATCCAGTTGACACAGAGATGGTGAAAAGTGTCGACATGATCGAGAAGGTTGTTGAGGAGGTTTTGCCCAGAACAGCATTCAAGGAGCCATACGATGCAATAATCCAGAATGGCATAACCGAGGAGGACCTGCCAGAGGAATCATTGCAAGAGGCGGTGAAGATACTAAATGCATGGAGCGAAGGGGTCAACCACACTGAGGCTCTGAAAATCCCTACCCTGAAGGAGGAAGACCGACTTGTGCCCGTAATCATCAATTCAGAGTTAACACTCGAGGACGAGAACAAAGTCAAAGAGACTTTGGGGAAGTACAAGGAAGCAATTGGATGGACCCTGGCCGATATTAAGGGCATAAGCCCTACAGTATGCATGCATCACATATTACTGGAAGAAGACGCAGTTCCAGTCCGGGACCCCCAGAGGAAGCTAAATCCAGCCATGAAGGAAGTTGTGATGAAAGAGATACTCAAACTATTGGATTTGGGCATAATATACCCCGTGTCCAATAGCAGGTGGGTAAGCCCAGTACACGTTGTGCCCAAGAAGTCGAGCATACAAGTGGTGGAAAATGAATTCCGGGAGTTGATTGCTACAAGATTATAAACCGGCTGGAGGGTGTGTATTGATTACCGCAAACTCAACCAGAAGACAAGGAAGGATCACTTCCCTTTGCCTTTCATTGATGAGATGCTGGAAAGACTTGCGGGGAATTAATATTTTTGCTTTCTGGATGGATACTCGGGGTATATGCAGATTTGGGTTGCAGAGGAGGACCAGGGCAAAACGACATTCACTTGTCCCTTCGGAACGTTTTCCTATCGGAGGATGCCATTTGGGCTATGCAATGCCCCGGGCACATTCCAAAGATGCATGATGAGCATATTCTCAGACCTCCTTGAGAACTGCATCGAGGTATTCATGGATGATTTCACGGTTTATGGGCAAACCTTTGACTCATGCCTAGCCAATCTGGAGAAGATACTCAAAAGGTGCGTTGACAAGAGTTTGGTGTTGAACTATGAGAAATGCCACTTTATGGTCAAAGAAGGGATTGTGCTCGGACATGTGATCTCAGGCAGAGGAGTAGAAGTGGACAAACCAAAGATTGAAATCATAGCCAAGCTACCATACCCAACGAACATCAAGCAGTTACGAGGATTCCTTGGGCATGCTGGATTCTACAGAAGGTTTGTAAAGGACTTAGCAAAAATCGCTCAACCCATGACAAGATTGCTACAGAATGAAGTGGAGTGGAATTTTGATGAGGATTGCAAGGAGGCTTTCCGAATTTTGAAGAACAATCTTATCTCCACACCCATAATACAACCCCCTGACTGGGGAATGCCTTTTGAGGTAATGTGCGACGACAGTGGATATGCCATAGGGGCAGTTCTTGGGCAAAAGCGGGGAAATGAAAGTCACGTCATCTACTATGCCTCAAAGACACTGAATGGAGCCCAAATCAATTATTCCACAACTGAAAATTAAGGAGATGTTGGCGGTGGTGTTCGCCTTTGAAAAATTCAGGTCTTACCTGCTCGGGGGGAAGACCACAGTCTACACCGATCATGCGGCCCTGAAGTACCTTTTGGCCAAAAAGGAGTCCAAGCCCAGGTTGATCCGATGGGTCCTACTTCTATAAGAATTCGATGTAGAAATAAAGGACAAGGCTGGAGCACAGAACCAAGTGGCCGATCATCTAAGCAGGATCGTAAGAAAGGAAGAGGGGGAACCAATCAAGGAGATGTTCCCGGATGAACAACTGTTCTATGCCCAAGGAAGAAGGAAAGACCCATGGTATGCAGACTTATGCAATTACCCATGTTCTGGATATGTGCCACCTGGATACACTTATGCCCAGAAGAAGAAGTTGGCCAAGGACAGCAGGGAATACATTTGGGACGAACCGTATATGTGGAACAATGCGGGGACCAAGTGTTACGGAGATGTATCCCACAAGAAGAGCAAGGAAGCATCCTACAATTCTGTCATTCAAAGGAGTGTGGGGGACATTTTGGGCATAAGAGGACTGCAACCAAAGTTTTAGAATGTGGATTTTATTGGCCGACAATTTTTAAGGACAGCTACACGATCTGCAAGAACTGCCCACAATGCCAACGAGAAGGGAACATAACCAGGAGGAATGAAATGCCCATGATGCCCATTATGCCCGTGGAGATATTTGCCATTTGGGGGATGGACTTCATGGGACCCCTTCCCAGTTCGAGAGGAAACTTGTACATCCTACTTTTGGTGGATTATGTCTCCAAGTGGGTGGAGGCAAAAGCATCCCCAACAAATGACTCAAAGGTAGTGGTGAATTTTTTGAAGACTAACATTTTTTGCAGGTTTGGTGTGCCCAGAGCAATCATCAGCGACCAAGGATCTCACTTCTGCAATTTTTCGATCGAGAACCTGTTCAAAAAATATGATGTCCAACATCGGGTCTCAACAGCCTACCACCCACAAGCCAATGGACAGGCCGAACTCTCAAATCGCATCATCAAAACGATTTTGCGAAAGACCGTTGGCCCTACAGGGAAGGACTGGAGTCTTAAGTTGGAAGATGTCTTATGGGCATATCGAACTGCATACAAAACTCCATTCGGGATGTCACCATATCGAATGGTGTATGGCAAGAGGTGATCTACCGGTGGAATTGGAGCACAAGGCCTTCTGGGCAGTGAATAAAGTGAATTATGACTGGGATAAGGCAGGGCAAGCAAGGAAACTAGAGATCCAAGAGCTCGAAGAAATTAGAAGGGAGGCATACGACAATGCTGTTCTCTACAAGGAAAGGATGAAGAAAAACCACGATGCCTTGATCACAAACAAGCAATTCAGCTTTGGGCAAAAGGTTCTCCTGTACCAAACACGGTTCAAATTTGCACAAGGCAAGCTGAGTACCAAATGGACCAGCCCATTTGAAGTGCAAACCCAATTCCCGAATAGGGCCGTCGAGATCAAGAATCCAAAGTCTGGAGGAGTGTTCAAGGTGAATGGACATAGGTTGAAAGCCTATTATGGGCATAAACCCGACGCTGGGGAAGAATTGGATCTCGACCCAGCCACAAACATCCTGGGTTGATTGAAAGGTATCACGTCATGCTCGGGACGATAAATAGAGCACTGGCCAGGAGGTAACCTGGTGTTTCCATTTTGTTTATTTCTTTTAGTTTGTTTCGTTTTTCTTTTTTTTTTTGCTTGCCTAGGAACAAGGTTATGCCCACAGCAGTGGGCGAGTTTGAGTTTCCCGCCTTCGCGGGGATTTGAATTTGTCTTTGCAGAGATAGGAAAGGCAGTTATGGGCACAAGCAGTCAAATGGAGGAGTATTAATCCCAGGGCAGAAGGGGGGTCTCAGGCAAAATGCGGCTGAAACCGCCTGATGCACGTTACATCAAGTGACAGTTGTCAGCCCTATCCCCCAAAACCCTAAAACCTCTACCCACGACGTCACTACCCTAACCATCCAACTTCTCATAATCACCACCCCCTTTCTCGGCCCTTAGCATACAAAACCACCACCCAACCAACATGGTCTCCACCAGACCCAAAAACAAACTCCGAGGCATACCCCAAGGCACGGAGATCGATCTCACCGGAGAAAGCCCCACACTGTCGAAATCCAAAGCTTCGAAGAAAACCCCACATCGGAAACCACTCCCGATGGAAACCACACCAACCCCTTCATCTAAAACTCTGCCGCAAGCCGAGAGCCCCTCGCCGGTGGATGAAAATATCATCGAGCAACTCACGGCGGAGATAGACGTCCCCACACTCGGCACCGACGACCAGCATGCAGCCGAAGGAGAAGGCAAGGCCACATCGAAAGTGGCGAAGAAAGGCGAGGAAGAGCCATCTAAGAAGAAGCAGACCCCCACCGCTCCAAAGAGGAAGAAGCCGGCGTCCGAAAAATTGGCCACGCCGGCCGAAGGATCATCCAATGAGATAAATGAACCCTCGGGTTCAGTGATGCAGGAGGAGTAGGGGGAGTCCGGCGAAGAGCAAGAGGAAACTCCGGCGAAAAGAAGGAAGAAAGTGATGGCCCCGACCCCGATCCGAATGATCAAGGGAGAGCCGACATCAGCACCGAGGAGCAGGAAGAAGACAGCGAAAGGAATCGTTGTGCCCAAGATCCCGGATATGGATGCACTGGAGCCTTTGGGCATAATGGACAAAGTGAAGGAATACTTCGAAAATATTGGCTGGAAGGCATTTCTAAAGTGGCCGGGGCACGCATATGAGGAAGTGGTCAGGGAAGTGTTTGACTCGATGCAAGTGGACATCAATCCAACCTGCGGGCCTCTGGGCATGAGCTTCTCCATGAAGGGAGAAACCAGGGAAATGTCCGTGAATGAGCTCAACCTCAATCTGGGAATGGTGAAGCTGAAGGACCTGCAGAATAAGGAGTACAAGGACGCAAAGAGAGGAATTCCCACCTTCACTGCATAGGAGTGGGATGTCATGTGGGCAGAGATCGGCGATGGAGGACAGTTCAGGACCCAAAAGGTCAAAGGGCATAGGATTCGCGACTCAGCCCTGAGGGTTTGCCACCGCATCCTCTCGTACTCCCTCTTTGGCAAAATTGACAGCGGGAATGCTATGTCCAAAAAGGATCTCTACATTCTTTGGGCAATGCATAGCGGGGTGAAGCTCAATTTTGGAGCTTTTCTGATCGAGCACATCGACTCCATCATCAGCAAGCCTAATCAGAGGCTCTCCTGCATCCAGTTTACCACCGCATTTGCCCAGGTGAATGAGATTGAGATCGAGGAGGGGAACACCAAGATTGAGGCGGAGAAGCTGAACATCGAAGCCCTGATCCGCATGAAGGATGTCAGGATGGACCGTGGTGTGCCCAAATATACCAACCCAGACGAGAGGGAAGTTTCAGCGGCCGAAGGCCAAAGCCCTGCTGTGGGCAAAGGAAAAGAGAAGGTGGAGGAGTCAGAGTCAGGGGAAGAGGGAAGTCAGCTGGACAGGATTGAGTCCATGATCGTGGAGACCCAGGTTGCACTGGCAGCAACCCAAAAGGCCCTTCTGGCCTTCTTCAAGCACCAAGGGTTCAGGTACCCGCCTGCACCTGCCCCTTGAATTTCACCCTCCCTAGGTTGTTAGTTTTTTGTTTTGTTTTGTTTTTGTTGTGTTTTTGTGTGTTTGTTCTGTTTGTTTGTTGAATCCGTCTGGCCAAAGCTGCGGGAAGGGTAACCTTCTGCCTGCACCGGTGTTTTGCCCAAAAGACAACACACTTGGTGCAGGCACCCGAAGCAAATGCCATTTTCTGTGTTTTTTTGTTTACCTTTTCTCGTTTTGCTTTGTTTGTGTTTGTTGTTTTCCTTGACCCCCTCCACACACCTACTTTGCTCAAAGCAAAGTGTGTGTGTGTGGGGGGCCAAGGCCTTTGTTGTTGTTGCACTGGGTAATCTTTGTTCTCGCACCCTTTGCCTTAAGGCAAAGTGTGTGAGTGGGAGGGAAGACCCAGTCTCTTTTTGATGTTTTAGAGTCTTGTGTCAAGCATGTTGTATGATCAAGGTTACTCCAGTTTTGATGATTTAAGAGTTCAATTTTGTAAGTAGGAATCTACGAACTTTGTGTCGTATGTAGTTGAGGACAATGGATGGGGATTTGGGCATACCATGTGAGGATTTGAGCTTTTATAATTGCTGTTGTATGCCCATAACAGTTCTTTCTTTCATTGTGTGAATATTGACATCTTGATTTAGGGTAATGCTAGAACTTGCCTTGATTCTTAGTCGAACCCTATGTACATAGTCTAGGTGTGTTAAATGATTTAGGCATTTCTTTCTTTAGTCCACAGAGCCAAATCGACCGACCCTACATCTATCACTTGCAGCCCCTTTGAGCTTAATAATTCATTCGAATTCACTTATAATTTGCCCAGAATTGAGCCATCCCGGTCAGACTGAACTTAAGGGCAAAAGAATGGAAGATAGTATGGTGGACCTTATGGGCAGGACTAATACAAATTGCAAAAATGGGAAATTTTATCCCACTATAGAAAAAAGTCCATAAATAAAAAGAAAGAAAAAAGAAAGAAAAAAAAAGATAAAGAGAAAAAAAAAAGAAAAAGAAAAAAAAAGAGGAAGAATAAAGGGAAGAATGTGCTTAGGCCCGCAAGAATAGGCAAGGGTTTTAAAAATCTGGGAAGTCATATGCCCAGAATGAAGTTCAGAATGACCTTAGCCTCGTACCAAAAAAATTCTCACCTTATGCCTTAAGCCACATTACAACTAATGAAAGACCTAATGAGATACACCTAGGATTTTGACTAAAGGGGAAGACAATAGAAGATAGGCAAGCATATGGTCAGAACCTAATCAAGATGTCCGGAGTGTAAACACAAGCCAAAACACTTGAGAGAAAGAGTGAAAGGCGAGGAACATCCTTATGCCCAGAACCCGATCTTGACTCAACTGATGGCATTTTTGTTTGTTTGATCATACTACTGGTTGCTTCTCTTAATCTTCATTTTGCTGTTGGACTGAGAAAGTATAGCATGCTATGTGTTTTCGTTTTTCTTATGTTTTGTGTGTCTGTTTCGTCCGTGTTTGTACTTGGGCAAAATCATGCATGCACGCTTGAGGACAATCGTGTTTAAAGTGTGTGCGTGTGATGAGCCCAAGTTTGTGCTCTGTTTTTGTGTCTGTTTTAGGTCTAGATCGAGTCTTTTTTCCTTTTGTTTGTGTTGTTTGGTCGCCTGGGAGGGCGTAGTTTTGTGGCAGGACCAGCTTGTGGGCAAGAGGTGCTCCAGGGGTCGAAAGTGTTGTCACCTCTCGTGAAAGTGGTATGCGCCGGAAGCAAGGGGAATGGAGGCAAAACCGTCCCTTATGCCCATAAGTACCGCACGAGAGCTGGCAGGCAAGAGGAGGAAGGCAAGGGAAGAAGACGGAGGCACAACAGGCGGGCGAGGGAGAACTGCAAGTGGGAGTTCGATATGGGCCGAAGGCGGCAACTATCCAAAAGAGACCGATGAGGCAAAACCACCGCCTTATCCAAAAGGAAACAAATCTTCATGAAGATTAGGTCTGAAAGGGATAAGCATCTCCATGCTTGCATGGATCCGGCCGCAATATCATGGGCTGGGCCTTACGTTGCCCTAATCACTCCTATAAATACCCGAAGACCTTCTAAAGCCAAGGGTGCTGAAAAACCAACCTGTTGAGCAAGTATTTGTGAAGTGGAAGCTAGCCCGGTGGGCATAATCTAGTACTTTTTCGTACATGTTTTGCACGGCACTTTTGGCCGTAGGTACTTATATTTTCCTTTAAGCACTTTCAATTTCAGTTATGTCTTCCTTTATATCTTTTGCTTGTGTTATTTACTTTATGTTCGGCTAAGTTTTATATTCTGATTTGGGCAAGATGATCTAAGCATGAACACTTAACTCGAGAGGTCTAATTTGGGCATAACAACTGTACAAGCATATTCCCGATACACTAGGTTTGATTCCAATAAGGCTGTAACAACTTGGTTAATTAATTGATCACTAGTTAACTAGGGAGTTTTGGTCACAAGTAATAATTTGGGCATAAGGCGAAACGCCATCGACCTCCAAAATAGTACAACGAGTGTTGGAGCCGTGACTGCTGTGAAATATCGGCGTAAGAGTCAAGTGGGTCTATCTAGTTCTTAAAGCATTCTGGGCAAAGCACAACTAGCGATAGGCCATCGCAGAGAGCGTGGATGTTGTCCGGGGTAGTTGATTTCCATTAGCTGACCCTTCTAAGGGATCATACACTGAAATGATAGATTGGGCAAGGGGTTTTTGCGTGCGTGACGAGTGATAATAGGGGCGCAACAATTCTTATGCCTATAACCACTGGTATGCGAGTATAGTAATTATCTTTGCACCAATGATCGAGTGTCCAGTTCATGTTTAGTGATTCGAACCCAAGTCAGAATTGTTTTGTTATTTGATTTATCTACCTTGTTATTTCAGTTTTAGTTGGAAACCCCGTTCTGCCCATAAGCACGTTGTGGTCAGAACACTGCAGGAGACAAAACCTTTTTAGTGACACCCTTGCGAAAGAAGTTACTGCTCAGTTCCCTGTGGATTCGACTCTGGACTTACCACTAGCTAGTCTAGTTGTGGGCACAAGATATTTTATTTGCACAAAGCTCAAACGACAGCTTCGTCAAACACGCCCGCCCATGAGAGGGCAATGGTAGGAGAGCAGGGAGTTGAGCCGGACTCTCATGTTCACGAAGATGAGGAAGGACCCGAGTTGGAGGCAGAGGCAAAGGTAGCCCATGGAGCTCACCATGATCTTACCGAGCTCATGAACAGGATGCAGTAGCTGCGGACGTCAACCGAGCAGATGATGGCGACACAGGAAAACCATGGTGCGTAGCTTACTGTGATGCACACCGATATCACCGCTGTTCGGTTGCAGCAGCAGGCCATGGACGCCTACATGAGAGAGCAGGCTGAGAGACAGCAGCAGGAGTACGCTCAACAGCAAGCATGGCAAGAGGAGTACCTCCGACAGTTCCAGGACTTTCACAGTAATTTTAGAGGACCTCTTTCTTGATGAGATTATGACTGTAAGTATGCTCACCATAGCCTACATCTATTATTCTCTTCAAACTTATTTTTGAGCATTTGCTCCTTAATAAGTTTGGGGGAGGGGGATGGAGATTGGCTATGGTTTGCATTAATTTTTTTTTCGTTTTGCTGCCTTGTTTTGTACTTTCTTTTGGTTTATTATGTTTTATCTTTCCGCTGTTGTATTCGTAGTTTAGTATTCTGGGCCTGTACCTAAATTGATCATATTCTCAGATATATTTCATATTTTCTATGCTTTTGGATGTTTAGTGCTCCATTTTGATGTTGATAAAGTGCCTATGAGGATCTATTTTCGAGCATTCGCTCCTTAATAAGTTAGGGGGAGGGGGATGGAGATTGGCTATGGTTTACATCAATTTCCCTTAATTTTTCAATCGGGAATGGTTACCTCGTTTCGTTCGGCCAGGGATGATTTCCCTTAATTTTTTAATCGGGAATGGTTACCCTGTTTCGTTCAGCCAGGGATGATTTCCCTTAAACTTTTGATCGAGGATAGTTACCCTGTTTCGTTCAGCCAGAGATGATTACCCTTAATTTTTCAATCGGGAATGGTTACCCTGTTTCATCAGTGAGCATATACGCTCCTCCTTTTAGTACTTCTGTCACAATATATAGGCTCTCCCAATTGGGCTCGAACTTTCCAACAGGTTTCAGCACATCTGCCCCTTTTTTTTAAAACCCAAGTCACCCTTCTCGAATTTCCTCATGTTTGCCCTCTTGTCGTATCTAGCCTTGATGATGTTCTTGTATTTGCAGCCCTGATCTGGGCTAGTTCTCGCTCTGAGTCAATCATGTCCATTTTTACTTTCCTCATTTCTTCATTCTGGTTCTTCGAATATGTTTGTATCCGCTGAGAGGTTAGCCTGGCCTCCGCAAGGACAACCGCGTTGGAACCGTATACTAGCGTGAACGGGGTTTGCCCTGTCGCTGTTTGCGGACTTGTCTTGTGTGCCCACAAGACTGTAATTAAAACTCTTCGGTCCACTTTCCTCTACATTTTTCCAGTCTCTTTTTGATTTCATCGCATATTGTCCGATTTGGCAATTCCACTTGTCCGTTAGCCTATGGATGGGCTACCGACACAAAGCGCTGCTCTATGTCCATGCGTTGGCAAAAATCTTGCATCCTCGCGCTGGTGAACTGCGTTCCGTTATCAGATATCAGCACCCTCGGCAGTCCGAACCTGCAACATATATGTATCCAAATAAATCTCTCCACTGTCACATCATCGATCCTGCTGACAGCCTCCGCGTCAGCCCATTTTGAAAAATAATCGACGACTACTATTAGATAGCATTTTCTTCCCGGGGCTACTAGTAGCTTGCCCACTATGTCGATTTTCCATTTATCGAAAGGATAGGCAACCTCCATGACTCACATCTCTTCCAGTGCATGTTGCCCTATTTTGAGAAAGTGTATTATAGGAGCTCTCCAGTCAGGCTGTTCAGCTATCGTCATCACCGTGTCTTCCTTTGTTTCTATTGTTTCCTGCAACAGGGTGACTTCCCCAGTCCAGGGTCCCTCTGCAGCTCCAGCCATTCGCGCTAGAGTATCAACCTTGTCGTTATCTTCTCTGGAGATTTGTCCGATTATCAATTTCTCAAAGTGAGTCGCTCTATCCCTGAGCTCCTTCACATAGGCTTTTATCCTTTGTTTCTATCACCTTATATGTCCCTGCTGAGTTTGAACGAGAATGATTATCCCTACTGGCGTTTGAACGGGGATGATTATCCCTATTGGTGTTTGAACGGGAATGATTATCCCTACGAAGTTCGAACAAGGATGATTATCCATGCTAGAATGAGGATGATCATCCCTATGAAGCTCGAACATGGATGATTATCCCTGCGGGCGTTTGAACAGGGATGATTATCCCTGTTGGCGTTTGAACGGGGATGATTATCCCTACAAAGTTCAAACGGGGATGATTATCCCTACGAAGTTCGAACGGGGATGATTATCCCAGCGGGCGTTTGAACGGGGATGATTATCCCTATGAAGTTCGAACGGGGATGATTATCCCTGCGAAGTTCGAACATGGATGATTATCCCTGCGGGCGTTTGAACGGGGATGATTATCCCTATTGGCGTTTGAACGGGGATGATTATCCTTACGAAGTTTGAACGAGAATGATTATCCCTACGATTTTGAACGGGGATGGTTACCCTGAAATTTTGAATGGGGATGGTTACCCTGAGATTTTGGATGAGGATGGTTACCCTGAGATTTTAGATGGTCAGGGATGATTCCCTTAAGTTTTCATTCAGCCAGGGATGATTCCCTTGAGTTTTTCATTCAGCCGGGGATGAATCCCTTAAGTTTTTCATTCAGTCAGGGATGATTCCCTTAAGTTCTTCATTCAGCCGGGGATGATTTCCTTAAGCTTTCCATTCAGCCAGGGATGATTCCCTTAAGTTCTACATTCAGCCAGGGATTATTCCCTTAAGTTTTCCATTCAGCCAGGGATGATTCCCTTATTTGTACGGTGTTTATGCGCATGTTGCCTGTAAGGTTGTAGCATGGCTGTTTAGACTTTAGCGTCGTTGTTTAGACCTTGGCAGGCTTCCTGTCGGCCCTGCAAAATTTATACTTGGCACAAAGATTTCGTTATTTTTGTAGAATAGGATCTATGTATATATATGTATTCTTCTTCCTTCCATTTTTCGGGTGATATGTAAGTTATCCATGCGAACATATCGCCGACCTCCGATTCCTTCAGGTCTGGGGTGGTGAACACGGTGATACTGGCAAAGTATTCGCATGTGGCTGCATCCAAAGCCATGGAATCGTAGAACTGATTCACCGGGTTAGTAAGGAAGAAGGCTGGAGCAGTGGACATAAAGGTAGTCCAATGGTGTGTGCGCAGAGCCTCCAGCGCCTATAGGTGCTCATCATTTGTGAAGTGGGGAAGCCACACCGATGGCTCATAGCAGACGATTTTGTCAACGCAAGGAGTGGATGAAGCCATTGTTGTCGAGTAAACTGAGACGAGAGACTGAAAAAAAGTAGGGTTTTCTCACAGAGTGCACTATGGAATATAGAGCGTTAGTAGCAGAGTAAGTTTGTGAGAAAAAATCCTAAGTATGGAAAGCGTCAGTTATAAGGAAAGTGAATAATTCAGTCAGTTTGGCTTCAAAACATGGGGAAGGCGTCTCATCAATACGCATTAAATGCATTGCATTAAATTTGGGCACTGCATTTAATGTCTAACGTACGTGGACCTAAAAAGATGTGATTTGTATTATTTTAACACACGTCAGACTAGGGTAGAGAGACTTATGCTGAAACTTGACTCAACCAAAACACCTAAGGGATTGACTTGCAATCGTACGAGGTCGTCCTAGTGTGATAAGCTAACCCAAGTCGTCTCACAAGGAAGGCTAAACATGGCTTTAATCATGCTACGCACAGAAAACATGAAATAAACCTGAACACCCTAATCAAAAGTTTGGGTCTGACACTCGCTCTCTTATAACTAAAGCGTGATTGAAAATAAGCGTGTAAAATTACCTAGGCAAGAATCTAATGTAAATAAACAAAAGCTGTAAACATAACGCTAGACAATAATGAAGGGTTGTATACTGAAAGTAAGACTTTATGCTTGTATACATTGATTCCTTAGTTCACTGTGATTCTTCTATCTGAAATATTGTTATTGCATAATCCTTTTATAGTCCAATTTATCTCATACTATAGATTATATGGTGTGTTGTAGATCTCAGAAGATCATATAATTGGAAAAAGTTGAGATATAAATTGAGTCACAATCGAGGTAACTATGGACGAGTTGCTGGTTTAGATTGTAGTATAAATGGATAAATAGTTTGTCTTGGCTATTTATTTATGCTAGTACCTTCGTGTATTGAACAGGATCACAGTGAGATGAATTCTTATATTCTAACTAATTAAGAACCAAGATCTCGGCGACTTAAATAGTCTTAACCTTAGTTGGATTAATCGGTGTGAATAATATATTGACTATTGCTTTGATTTATCATGGGTGAGAGTTCTCTTGAAGCTCAATATACTCGATACTTTGGGTGATAGCAATTATTATTTGACATGCGATTATATTGCAATAAGGATCTGTGTCCTGCTAATAACAGGATGATAATATCCTCTCGAGGAACTTAATAAGTTTATCGTATTAAACCCTGCAGGTGGAATTAGTTCCGATACGATAATAAGTTTAAGTGGTAGCACTCGAGATGTCGTTTATAATTAAACGACTGATTAATTAATTAATCGATCATAAGAGAAATTAATTAATTAATGGATATTAGATATCTTAAACACGGGGATTAATTAAGTCTAATGCTAGCCCCGACTCACCTAAAGAATAAAGAGGCAATTTAGTATTAATTTTCTAGTGGAATAAATTAATACCTGTGTATCGATTTTATTCTGAGCTGAATAAGAAAATCGAGCACTGGGAGGTGACACACACCCGTCGTGCGGTGCGGACAAAATACTTGTGTATGCCCGGTATAGACAATACACGCTCCTACGTCTCACAACAAGAACTCAGTCTTAGTGGCAAGTGTAGGGTCGAATCCCGCAGGGAGTGAGGAACCACTTTGTTCTCCAACGACAAACTGAGGTGTCACAAGTCTCAATCTGTATACTCTGCACAAGAAATTAACAAGATCAATAATAACAAAGGGGTGAGGTTACTCGGTTAGGTCATAACTGTTGTTAACATTCGTTTCGATCATAGGCATACTGATAATCCGTCCATGATCCATATAAAACCGAGGCATGGCCCAAAGACATTGGGGCGTTTCAAGGGTTTATACTTCACATTTAGGATGGTTGATCCCATTGTGGTCACTTGGTCCGAAGGTCACACATTCCCCGGTCACAAGGCAGTGCTTCACTTCCCTTTAGATGGTAGTCATACCCGTTACTCACCAAGTATGACCCTCACCAACCTTCTCTCCCGAGGTCCCCAACTCCGCACTTTGAGTGACACATGCCTCCTGGACACAACCATTTCCGGCTTGTCAGCCGACCAGTCATAGACATGCTACGGTGCCGAGATTACTTTCCTCGTTTGATAACCATGGCTTGATGCCTCGTCACAGTTGATGGATAGTCTCTAGAGAAGCCCAAGACTGAGGAAGGACAGTGTATCCCATCAATCCTTTCCCCACCTTCCGGATCTACAACGTCTTTTGTTGACGCTGCTCAGCTACTCGGTCTTGGGCATACCGGTTGTCACACCCTGGTATACCCTGGCCTTTGCTTGACACGAACAGCGTTTTACCGAACGGAGATCACCCGTTAGGCCCCTACTGCCCCTGATGTTGAACAGATCCTTCTGGAACCCCGAGATTCAACCGAAAGAACAAATGCCTCTCAAATGTTTACATGTTAACAACAATTATTTCCACCCCTAAAACCTCACCTAAGGAATTACTCACACATAGAAGAATTCATAAATACGAAATGAATTAAACACATCATAGAACGAAAGGAAATACTTAAGTAGATAAAATAATACCTAAGGCTTCGAGCCTTCAATCTTGTTCGAATGCAAAACACAACGGAATTTAGAAAATAGGCTGGAAAATAAATTGTTTAGGATGCCACACACGGCGAATTTAAAGTAGTAACTAAAGTAAAAACAGAAGTTCAAAAGGTGCCAAGAGCTTTGCACGCTGCACATCATCATTCTTTTATATTGCCGAATGGTCGAGGTCTAACCCTAGTTGCGCCAGTCTCATATCTTCGCCGGGATCTTCTTTCCTTTTTTAGCTCAATCCTTGATTGATCCGATTGAAGATAGCGTCCAGCTGTAGGCTTTAGTCAACCTTCCCTTTCTTCAGATCGTTCTAGCTTCTTCCTCCCTCTTCCGTTTGCTTCTTCAAAATCTCCGATATTTACTTTCCTTTCTTGGCTTCGGCTGTCTGCTGTTCATGGTAGTGGTCAGACGGATTGCTTCCTTCGGTGTGATTCATACCATGTGGGTTGCTTCAGGTTCCCATGCCCCAAGTTAGACTGGGGAGGTACTTGTTGGCTGAAGCTCCATGCTGGTAAACATAACATTGCAATCTGGACTTGGTAATGCCCATTCTGACCGCATTTTCTCCATTTCCGCCCTACTGACCTTTCTTCCTCCACAACTTCGTTTCCCCCTGGACAGACCTGTACTGACACAAATAAAGAGAAAAATAGGGCCAAATGGCCCAAAAGTCGAAGACGCATCACAGCTACACACTTAAAGCATACTTGCCCTCAAGTATGTAGGTGGATTCACAGAAGACACGGACGAAAAGGTTGAAAGAAAAGAAATAAAACTAAGAGACACGAAACTTGCACAAATTTCAGGATCAGATCATACTATCATGCATCATTCAGTTCAGTCAAACCACAAACCAGAGTAATGATCATGCATAAAGTGTGATAGTAGTCTCTCTTTCGCTCAAGTACCGGGCTAAGTGTATACACTCTAAATTTGCTGTGCCAGTTCTTCTAAGAGTTTGATTGAAAACTACAAGTGGAACACACTAGTATGACTCATCAGAGGGTCTTTATTTGGTTGTAATGGGGTATACGGAGCTAAGGTGAGGTAAATATGGTTCAGTGGCTAATCCAGTATCACCCTTACTCAGTATACACGTTCAGTACAGCTACAACCAACCCTTTATTCCCCCGCTTTCAATGGGGTTCATCTTTTCTTTGATTTTTGGCAATAATTTTCATTCATCATTTTTTTTTGTGCCCAGATTTTCTTTCTTTTCTCCAGTTCCTTGTTTACCATTTCATGCACCCCAACAATTCTTTCTTCTAGATATAGCAATAGAAAGGCTCAAGAAAGAATGAATTCGGCTCAAATTGGCATACAAGGGATTCTTTTCACATTTAACAACAAAGAAGAATCTGGGGTCCCAATCAAAGAAATGTGCCCAAATCACACAAGTCATTACTAGCAGAATAAGTTCTCAAGCAAAATCTCGATTCCCTAGCACAGCAAAATCTCACCAGAAATATGCAATTTTTCAATTTGGCCCTGATCTCACTGGTGGGGTACTCTCAGTAACCTCACAACTACTATCATGCATCTCATACTCAATCCACCAATTCATACCAAGACCGAAATCAGCATGCACAATCTCATCACCTTCAAACAATGCAAGTAAGACTCGACTTAAACAAAGAGTATAAAAACACTAAAACATGAAAATCAAAAGACAAAATAAAACCTAATCTAAGAGTTCAGGGGAAAAGAACTTAGTCATTTTGGTCGGAGGATCTCGCCTCCGCATTCAGCCTTTCCTTGATTTCTTTAAAACCAGCTTCCATTGCTTTGAATCCTTCCTCCATGGTATCCCTCAGCGTGGCCACTTCTGCACCCAACATCAGCAGTTCATCCTTAATCTCCTTCAGTTCGACCGTCAGCATGACAATCTCACCACTAATCGGGCGAGAAGTTCCATGTTCCTTTGCAATTTTCGGTTCAGGTCTTACTGCCTGCCGGTGCTGGTCTGGCCTTAACTGGCAGTGGGGGCTTTGCAACATCAAGCTTTCTTTTCACTCCGGGTCTCTTGCTCTGTGGTGTCAGGACCTCTACCTCCTCCTCTTGAACGGCCTCAACTTCGTCTCCTTCATTAGCCTCTTCCTCGTCCACCTTCTCTTCTTCCCCCTTCTCCTCGTCCGCTTTCTCTTGTTCTTCCTGTTCCGTATCCTCGGAAGCGGTTCTCCCCTCCTGCATGGAGGTTTCTGGAATTTGCGGTTGAGGTTGGGCTTGAACAGGTGGTGGTGCGACAGTGGGTCGCGCCGGAGTTGCTTTGCCCGCCTGGGCCTTCTTCGATTTTTTCACAGGGGGGTGAGCTCGGGCTCCCATTCTTTCGGTTGTTTTGACTCGGCGGCTGTTCTTGCTGCTTTCTGTTCCTCTAGTTGGAGGACTTCGGCACGCCCTTTGTCCTCGGGCTGGATATTCAGCAAAGGGTCTTCAGTGATTTTGGTGAAGGTCTCCTCCGAAGCGGTTAACCTCGTGGTATGCTTTGGAGGTGGAGGTTTGGTGCTTTTCGTGTTCGGGGGTTGGGTGCTTCCGGAGCCAGCTCCTCCTTTGGTTTTTGCCATTGTGATTTGCAAAGATCAAAAGGTTTAGAGTTCGCGCGGAAGTTTTGGATTTTGTGGGGATTTTTGGGAGCAGAGTTGGCCTTTAAGAAGGGTGATCAGCAGTTATGGAAATTTAGGGTTTGGGGCGAGTGGAGATCGTGGTGTAGTAGTTTTCGGAGGTTAGGGTTTGTGGGAGAAAAATCGTGGGTTAAGGATTTAAAGATGGTAAGAATGGCGGTTATGGCAGAAAAAAAAAAATTTTAAGGAAAGAAATCATGGCCAAAATTTGAATTTCAAATTTTCTGCGGAAACCGAAGGGCTCCTGTCACATCGCCGCCTGCCGCTGACACGCTTACGTCATCCCTCTTCGTAAGCCTTCTTCCAGATCATTCCAACCCCCAACTCCCCACCTACACACTTTGCAACGCACAGTGGGCTCGGATTCTCCTCTGGGCCTCCTTCCAAATTCATCTTGGCCCGTCACCCTGTAGGGTTAGTGCATCCAAACAAAACAAAACAACTTAAAAGAAAATAAAAGAAGGTTCGGTAAAGACCATACCGAAGAAACCACACTGGGTTGCCTCCCAGCAAGCGCTCTTGTTTCCCGTCTTGAGCTCGACTCTCCTTCATTCTTTACTCGTACACAGGGTCGAGAAGGTGGCATTCCTCCTTCTCCTTTTCTACTTCAGCAAGTTCATGATAGGGCTTTAGGCGATGCCCATTTACCACGAACGTATCAACCTCATTGTGATCGTACACTTCTATGCTTCCATTTGAAAAGATTTCTTTGATCACGAATGGTCCTGACCACTTTGAACGAAGTTTCCCAGCCATCATCTTGAAACGCGAATTAAAAAGTAGAACTTTTTGTCCCACTAAGAATTCCTTCTTCCTGATCTTGGCGTCATGGATCCTCCTGGTTCGCTCTTTACAGAGCACCGCGTTGTCGTAAGCCTCCAACCGAAGCTCTTCCAACTCACTCAACTGCAACTTTCTTGCTTCTCCAGCTGGGGTCATACTGAGGTTAATTTGCTTGATTGCCCAGTACGCCCTATGTTCGATTTCCACAGGAAAATGACATCTTTTCCCATAACGTAAGCGGAACGGAGACATTCCAATGGGTGTCTTGAAAGCAGTTCTGTATGCCCACAACGCATCCCCCAAATGGTTACTCCAGTCTTTGCGGTTGGGGTGCACCACTTTTTCCAGGATGCTCTTTATCTCTCTATTGGAAATCTCGGCTTGGCCATTTGCTTGGGGGTGATATGCAGTGGTGACCTTGTGTGTCACCCCCATCTTCTTAGTTAGTGTTCTGATAATGGCATTACAGAAATGAGACCCCTGATCACTGATTAGAATTTTGGGTATACCATACCTCCCGAACACTTGCTCCTTTAGGAACCCTGCCACGGTATGAGCGTCATTGCTTGCGGTTGCTTTGGCTTCAACCCATTTTGATACATACTCTACTGCCACCAGAATATACTCATAGTTCCTTGACTTTGGGAAAGGACCCATAAAGTCAATTTCCCATACGTCAAAAACTCCGACTGGCATGATTGGAACTTGTGGCATTTCATCTTTTGCGGTAATACCTCCAGTCATCTGGCATTTCGGGCAGCTCTGTACCCACTTCCTTGCATCCGCGAATATGGTGGGCCAGTAAAATCTACTTTCTAAAATTCTGTGGGCCGTGCGCTTTCCTCCAAAATGCCCGCTGTTTGTTGTTCCATGACACATGTCCAAAATTTGGGCATGCTCATCCTCAGGTATGCATCTCCGTATGACCTGATCTGCTCCAGTCCTCCAAAGATATGGGTCCTCCCAGTAATAGAATCGTGCTTGCACAAGTAACTTCCTTTGTTCGAACCTTGTCAATCCTGGGAGCAACTCTTTAGTGATCAGATAATTAGCTATATCGGCATACCAAGGCTCCTGTTTGGTCAGAGCATACAGTTCTTCTTCTTCCTCTCGGGTGCTCATGGAGTATAACTTTTCGTCTGGAAAGGTATCGGTAATGGGCATACCATCATCCTCTTCCAGTTGCAACCTGCTCAAATGATCCGCCACGAGGTTTGCAGCTTCTTTTTTGTCCCTTATTTCTATGTTGAACTCTTGCAACAATAATATCCACCTGATGAGTCGAGGTTTGGATTCCTTTTTGGCCATCAAATACTTCAACGCAGCGTGATCCGTGTAGACCACCGCCTTTGTTCCCAAAAGGTAGGAACGAAACTTTTCTATGGCAAACACCACTGCCAATAGTTCTTTCTCAGTAGTAGTATAGCTGCATTGTGTCGGATTCAGAGTTTTGGATGCGTAGTAGATCACGCAACTCTCTTTGCCTTTCTTCTGTCCCAGTACTGCTCCAACGGCGTGGTTGCTGGCATCACACATGATCTCGAACGGTAATTCCCAAACCGGAGGTTGAATAATGGTGGCCGTCACCAACTTGTTTCTCAAAATTGTGAATGCCTCCTTACAATCGTCATCAAACTCAAACGGCACATCTTGTTGAAGAAGTCTGGTCATGGGCTGGGCAATCTTGGCGAAATCCTTGATAAATCGCCGGTAGAAGCCTGCATGGCCAAGGAACACCCGTATGTGCTTTACTGGTGTCGGGTAGGGCAATTTGGTGATGGAATCAACCTGCGCCTTATCCACTTCAATTCCCCTTTCCGAAATCACGTACCCCAGCACTATTCCTTCCTTTACCATAAAATGGCATTTTTCATAATTAAGGACCAGGCTCTTCTCCACACACCTTTTTAATAAAAGCTCTAGATGCTTCAAACATGTGTCGAAAGAGCTACCATATACGGTGAAGTCATCCATGAAAACTTCAATGCAATTTTCCAATAGATCGAAAAATATGCTCATCATGCATCGTTGAAAGGTTCCCGGTGCATTGCATAATCCGAACGGCATTCTTCGGTATGCAAATGTTCCGAATACGCAGGTGAAAGTGGTTTTCTCCTGGTCTTCATGTGCCACAAAGATTTGCATGTATCCAGAATATCTGTCGAGAAAACAGTAATAGGCATTACCAGCTAATCTTTCCAGCATCTGGTCGATGAAGGGTAATGGGAAGTGATCCTTCCTGGTTGCATCATTCAGCTTCCTGTAGTCAATGCAAACTCTCCATCCTATTTGTAATCGGGTGGGCACAAGCTTGCCTTGATAATTCTCCACAACCTGTATTCCCGACTTCTTCGGTACGACATGGACTGGACTCACCCATTGGCTATCGGATATGGGATAGATGATTCCCAATTCCAACAGCTTGAGAATTTCTTTCAGTACCACTTCCTTCATGACTGGGTTCATCTTCCTTTGAGAATCTCGAACGGGTTTGGCTCCCTCCTCAAGGTAAATGTGATGCATGCACTCCGTGGGACTAATGCCTTTTATATCAGCTAAGGTCCAACCGATGGCTTCCCTGTTCTCCAGTAATACTCTGACCAATCGATCTTGCTGCACAACGGTTAGATCAGCACTGATGATAACTGGTAGTGTCTCTTCTGGTCCCAAATAAGCATACTGTAAATGCTTGGGTAGTTGCTTGAGTTCCAAAATGGGTGCTTTCTGGATTGAAGGTAACATCTTCTCGTTCTGCCCATACTGAGCCAATAACTCCGGTTTGCTTGCCTTTGTTCCCCCAGCTAGGTAGACCTGCTGGATTAATTCCTTGATCTTCTGATCCACCTCCACCTCGGCTTCCAAAGTGCTTTCTCGGAGAGAGTAAAGTTCCATGATGGCTTCCTTCATCTCATCATCCTCCATATGTTCTGCATCCCGATCAGTCAGACCATACTGAATTACTTTCTCTGTGGTATCCCTGGAACCGAAAGTAATTCCCTGTTCTTGCACCAAGGGCTCAAACACGTCGATCATGTCCACCATTTCCATTGCTTGTTTCCTCTTCATGGTCTCATAGATGTTGAACTCCACTTGGACTCCGTCGAATTCACATGTCAAAATTCCGGTTTTCATATCGATCTTAGTTCCAGCGGTCATCATGAATGGTCTTCCCAATAGTATAACATTCTCTCCTGTTTCGGGTCCAGTGTCCAGAACATAGAAGTCTACCGGGAAAATCAAATCCCCAACCTTGATCAGTACGTCCTCCACCACTCCTTCAGGGTAAGCGTTGGACCTGTCAGCCAACTGTATGACCACACGGGTGTTCCTCATCTTGCCAATATTCAATCTCTTGTATACAGCCAATGGCATCACATTAATGGAGGCTCCCAGATCCATCATTGCCTTATCCATGTTTGTTCCTCCTATATTGCATGGAATGGTGAACATCCCTGGATCCTTTCGCTTAGTGGGTAGTTTCCGTTGGATCACCGCCGAGACACTCTCCCCCATCACGTATCGGACTTCTTCCTCCATCTTGACTTTTCTTGAACAAAGGTCTTTCAAGAATTTGGCATATTTTGGGATTTGCCTGATAGCATCGAGTAGAGGTATGCTCAGTTCTACTTTTTGAAACATCTTCATCATTTCACTTGCTTCCTTCTCTCTAGCTTTCTATTTCAGGCGTCCTGGGTAGGGTACATCGGTTGGGTTGCTACCTCCATCTTGTTCCTTAGTTGGACCTTTACCACTCTTATTCCAGCTTCCTTGAAGCAATTCAGCCTCTGCTAACAACTCTTCTTCCTTTTCCTCTCCCTCGGGAAACTCAGTTAGCACAACTTGGGCATGTTCTCTAGGGTTGATTCCCATGGTTGGGAGTTTACCAGCGTTCTCCTCCAGTTTGGCCACTGCTTTAGTCAAGTGACTAATTTGTTGGTTGGTTTGGTTCATGCCGGCACGAATTTCATTGCGAAACTTCTCGCTCTTCTTAGCCATGCTTTCAATGGCTTCTTCCCAAGGTGCTCTCCGATGTGGTGGTTGGTAAGGGGGTTGTTGTTGATTCTGATTGTGGTGTTGAGGTGGTCCCAACCGGTACTGTTGTTGATGCTGGTTCTGATTATACTGGGGACGTTGTACCGGTGCGCCCATATTGTTCTGCTGTTGGGGCTGACCATCTTGCTTCCACCGGAAGTTAGGGTGATCTCTCCACCCTGGATTGTAAGTATTTGCATAAGGATCATACTTCCGTGGATTCCCGTCATGTCCTCCGATGTCATTGACATCAACAATATCCTCGCCAAAATTGGGACAATTTTCATATTGATGTCCGGTGGCATCGCAAAGGCCACACTGGCGAATCTTCTTCGGTATAGTCAGGCCCGACAGAAGTTCCTTGAGTTCGTTCATGCTCTTCTCCATAGTTTTCTCCAGTTTGGACATCTCCTCCTTTTCTTCAGTTTTTCTTGGTTTTTCCAGATTTCTTTCATGCCCTTCATCGCGTGATTCTTCTGCCATGGTGCCCAACAATTGGAAGATCTCCAACGGAGTCTTACTCATCAATGATCCATTGCAGGCTGTTAGGACCAAACTATGATCGTTCCTCTGCATGCCCTTTACAAAGCTCTCCACTTGATCTTTTGGGGAGATTTGGTGATGAGGACAGTTGCTTAACATTATCTTAAATCTCGTCCAATATTCGTAGAAGGATTCTAGCCCATCTTGTCTGATGCTGCGGATATTCCATCTCATCCGCTCCACTCTTGATGCTGGGAAGAACTCTTCCAAGAAGGCCTGTTGTAGTTGTGCCCATGTAGTGACACTACCCTCGGGTAGGTCATACAGCCATCTTCTTGCGTTGTCCACCAAGGTAAAAGGGAAGAGTATCAACTTGACATACTCTTGCTGCTCATCATTGGATTAGTGCATGATTGTCATCTCAAAATCTTGGAGATGAGTGTGAGGGTCATCTCCTTGGTATCCATTGAACTTCGGTAAGATCTGAAGCAATGAGGGCTTCATGTCATACCGACGAGGTGCGAACGGATTTGCGGGTAAGGTGATTCCGTTCGGCCTCAGGTTGAGATTAGTTGGGTACGCCAACTGTCTGAGGGTCTGCTTCGGTACGGCTTCTGCATGTTCAGCCTCTGCCATAGCTTCGCGTCTCGCTATTCGTGCTCCTGCGCGCAGTCGTTTTTCTGTACGATCAATATCAGGATCAAACACCAATGCTCTTACAGCTCTACGAGTTCCACGCATACACCAGTAGCGGAAAATGGAATGAGGAGAGAACAAAATTGTTGCGCGTCACTCCCCGGCAACGGCGCCAATTTTGACACACACCCATCGTGCGGTGCGGACAAAATACTTGTGTATGCCCGGTACAGACAATACACGCTCCTACGTCTCACAACAAGAACTCAGTCTTAGTGGCAAGTGTAGGGTCGAATCCCGCAGGGAGTGAGGAACCACTTTGTTCTCCAACGACAAACTGAGGTGTCACAAGTCTCAATCTGTATACTCTGCACAAGAAATTAACAAGATCAATAATAACAAAGGGGTGAGGTTACTCGGTTAGGTCATAACTGTTGTTAACATTCGTTTCGGTCATAGGCATACTGATAATCCGTCCATGATCCATATAAAACCGAGGCGTGGCCCAAAGACATTGGGGCGTTTCAAGGGTTTATACTTCACATTTAGGATGGTTGATCCCATTGTGGTCACTTGGTCCGAAGGTCACATATTCCCCTGTCACAAGGCAGTGCTTCACTTCCCCTTAGATGGTAGTCATACCCGTTACTCACCAAGTATGACCCTCACCAACCTTCTCTCCCGAGGTCCCCAACTCCGCACTTTGAGTGACAAGTGCCTCTCGAATGTTTACATGTTAACAACAATTATTTCCACCCCTAAAACGTCACCTAAGGAATTACTCACACATAGAAGAATTCATAAATACGAAATGAATTAAACACATCATAGAACGAAAGGAAATACTTAAGTAGATAAAATAATACCTAAGGCTTCGAGCCTTCAATCTTGTTCGAATGCAAAACACAACGGAATTTAGAAAATAGGCTGGAAAGTAAATTGTTTAGGATGCCACACACGACGAATTTAAAGTAGTAACTAAAGTAAAAACAGAAGTTCAAAAGGTGCCAAGAGCTTTGCACGCTGCACATCATCATTCTTTTATACTGCCGAATGGTCGAGGTCTAACCCTAGTTGCGCCAGTCTCATATCTTCGCCGGGATCTTCTTTCCTTTTTTAGCTCAATCCTGGATTGATCCGATTGAAGATAGCGTCCAGCTGCAGGCTTTAGTCAACCTTCCCTTTCTTCAGATCCTTCTAGCTTCTTCCTCCCTCTTCCATTTGCTTCTTCAAAATCTTCGATATTTACTTTCCTTTCTTGGCTTCGGCTGTCTGCTGTTCATGGTAGTGGTCAGACGGATTGCTTCCTTCGGTGTGATTCATACCAGGTGGGTTGCTTCAGGTTTCCATGCCCCAAGTTAGACTGGGGAGGTACTTGTTGGCCGAAGCTCCATGCTGGTAAACATAACATTGCAATCTGGACTTGGTAATACCCATTCTGACCGTATTTTCTCCATTTCCGCCCTACTGACCTTCCTTCCTCCACAACTTCGTTTCCCCCCTGGACAGACCTGTACTGACACAAATAAAGAGAAAAATAGGGCCAAATGGCCCAAAAGTCGAAGACGCATCAGGAGGCCAAACTTTATTCGAGCTAGTAGATCCCTGCTTGGCGCAATAAAGGCGTAATTCCATAAGGGAGCGTCCCTTCTCATTAATTCTCTCTTGGGCTCTATTTAGTTTAATTAAGTTTATGGGCTTATTATTTAGGTATGGCTAATACCTACTATAAATAATAAGAAAGCCCTAAACCTAATCACTTGAGCATTAACGTATAAGCAGAAAAAGAGAGAGTTTTGTGAGAGTAGGGGAGACGTAATTCCTAGAAGGTGGAAAAGACTTGAAGATCGTAGCCACCCTACGTCAAGTCTTGCCGTGGGAACAAGTTGGAAGATCAACACTGGAGTCTCTAATCGCCGGATTTGCAAGTAAGACTCGTTTCCTTGTAATAGGCACGAATGGTTTTTGTATGTATTCGTTTAGTATCCGAAATTGGTCACGAGCACGTGAATCATATATCAAAATATGGTTCCTTCAAATAAACATATAATCTAGGCTAGGGTTCTAAAGGAAAAACAACGATCCAATAAGATAACCAAACACCAAGAACATCAGTTATCTAACTTACTTAATCAACCTATCATCATCAATCTAACATCAACAATACTCAAACAAGCATCCAATTCCATAGAGAATATTAATCACCATTAACCCCTAAAACATGTAAATGAAATCACAACACAAAATTCAACGGAGAACCTAAACTAATAAATTGAACAAGCCAAATACGTTAATTACGAGATGAGAAAATCAAATGCATCAAGCAACATTAATCTATAAGCAACAAAGGTAAGCAATCAAGAAACATAAGTATAAACTAACCAATAGACGAATTCGTACAATAGTTCAATGTAAACGACAATCCACTACGATCTACTGTTGTTAGGACAAGTTTCTAGCTCCAAAAACTAAGGGAAAAAGGTGGAAAAGGGGCTGGAGGTTGTGGGAGGCGAGAGTGGCCTCAAAACCCTAGAAAAAAGGGTTTAAAAAGTAATTTCTGTAATTGCCATTTTTCGCGCACGCGGAGGACGCCGTGAGGCGGAGGCCGCAGTAGGCCGTAGCCGTTCTCACCAAACAAGGAACCTCGAAGATTGAAGCCTCAGCCCAAATTCAAATTACTCTCTAACGGAAAAAATCTCGAAGACCATCTCCGCCAACGGATCTATTCAAGACGTCTCCTATAAATTGTTCTCAAGGATCACTTCAATCTTCATCGATTCAACGACATAAGCTGAAACGCTGCCGAATTCGTTACTCGGCAAAACCAAGCCTCCCCAAAGTTTGAATCGAAGAAGAGAATCTCAAAGCCCAAAAATCAGTCACTGCTGATTACATACATTCTCTTAGAACTTAGGCAAATATTGTATATCCAAAGCCTAGGTAAAACTGACTGCAAAGAACTTGTTCTTTGTGGTTTAGTTGGTAAGTTTTCAAACCTCTCTTCAATGAACCGAATTGAGTGTTTGTGTCAAAAAGGAGTTCAGGCCAGTGTTCTGTCTCCGTGAGATCTTAGTGCCCAGTGTGCGCTAAGAGTGAGAAATCCAACCCAGTGTGTTGGTACTAAAGATAGGATCTTCAGTCGTCTCGGTTTGTATGCACCCGCAAGCACACGTTTAGGTTTGCTGTGCACCCGTAAACACTTGCCCAGTGAAGTTGTTGGTCTGATCAACCGACCGTGGATGTAGGAAGTGTTTTCCGAACCACGTAAAATCTCTGTGTTATTTACAGCTTTCAGTACTTACCTTCTTACTTGTGCTTTTACCTACATAAACTGAAAACGGATTAATTGCAAAGAGAAACTTAACTGATTGACAACGTGATTAATATCATAGGCTATTTCGAAATAAAAGTTTTCCGCTGCGTGTGTTATCAGTCTAACTGATCTATCTTCTGATAGTCGGTAAGATTTATAACATATCTTTGTTTATCAAACTCGACTGAAGCCTTACGTGTATCAGTTAAAGTCTTTGACTTAACTAATAACTCCATACTGAAGAGTATTCAGCATCAGTCGTCATCCCTGTTTTGACAAAATTCTTTTCAGTAAACAGGTTGAGTCAGTTTGTATTTAAAGTTTCGTTTTTACTGAGAAAAATAGCCTATAGGTGTATTCCTTCCCCCAATACACCTATTCGAGACCCTCCGGACCTAACAAACATAATATTTTACATTACTCTACAATGTCATTTATTTAAGTTCAATCGTAAACAACTGAAAAATAACTTCCCAATTACATACGAACCTTCAACTCTAATAGCATTGAAGTTATAAAACACGTAAGTAACATCACTGTCATATATAAGGCCAAAGTTCATTTGACAATCCAATCTCTCATTGACTCAATATTAGTACTACTATGAAAACTCATCTAATTTTTCACTTTGAACTCCCTCATTAAGTAATTTAAGTTTATTGGAACATGTAAAAATGAAGAGACAAATTAAATTTAGAGTGTGAGAAAAGAAAATACGTTTTTGAAATTTGGTGTTAACTATTTTTGCTTAATTATAATGCAAAAACTTACAACATTATATATATATATATGTGTGTGTATATATATATTTTAATTATAGTGCCAAAGCTTAAACATCTTATTGCAACATGTATAGATGAAGAGACACATTAAATTTATAATGTGATTTAGAGGGTGTTTGGCTGAGCTCAAAGTGTTTAGCAAAATAAGCTCACAAACAGCTTATAAGCTCCAAAAATAAGCTCCAAGAGCTTATAAGCTTCCCAAAAGATAAGTTCATCTACTCCAACTTATTTTTTTATAATCTCATATGCAACAATCATTTTACAGATATTTTTCAGCGATAATTTATTATTTTCATTATATATCATTCAAGTTCATTTTTTTTTCGATTTTCTCTCTCTAACAAAATTTTTTCTCTCTAGCTTATAAGCTCAATTATCCAAACACTTTGACAACTTATAAGCTCTTGAAACATCTTATAAGCTCCAAGAGCTTATAAGCTCTTTAAAATAAGCTATAAGCTCCTCAAAACAGCTTATAAGCTATTTAGTAGCTTATAAGCTCCTTCAAAGTGTTTGGCAAAATAAGCTCCAAGAGCTTATAAGCCCCTCAAAAAATAAGTACATCTACCCTAACTTGTTTTTTTATTATCTCATATGTAACAATTATTTTACAAATATTTTTCAACTATAATTTATTATTTTCATCATATATCATTCAAGTTCATTTCTCTTCGATTTTTTCTCTCTAAAAAAAATATTTTCTCTCTCTAGCTGATAAGCTCAATTATCCAAACACTTTGACAGCTTATAAGCCTTTAAAATATCTTATAAATTCTTGAAACATCCTATAAGCTCCAAGAGCTTATAAGCTCTTTAAAATAAGCCTAGCCAAACACCCTCGAGAGCAAACATAATTAACCAACAAATAAGAACCGTAAACCAAACCTTGTACTCCAATAGCATTGAACTTATCATACACATAAGTAATAGCACTACCAGAAGACCAAGCTTCATTTGAGAACCCGATATCTCCCCATGATCCAAGATTAGCCGCAGTATCAAAATTTGTAGTTCCACTATTTCCATTTGTATTGCAACTCTTTTTATGCAAAATACTTGTGCCAGCTGCATCACATAAAATAAAACATTATTTAAGTCAATAAGTCATTCATATAATCTACATATTTTAGCAAAATAAATATTATTCTACGTGGCATCATATAATCACTCCATTTTAATTTTTCTCAATTCTCATTCATTCTTATTTATTTATACATTTCTAATCAATTTTTACATTATAGCAAAATAAATCATATCCTACGTGGCATCGTATGATTACTCCATTCTAATTTTCATCAATTCTCATTCATTCTTATTTATTTATACATTTCTAATCAATTTTTACATTTAAAAATTATTAAATAGCCATATAAATTTATAGATAAATTCTATACTATTAAATAATCGTATAAAACTATTAGATAAAGTCTGTACTATTAAATAATCGTATAAAACTATTAGATAAATTCAACATATCCATTTAATTATAAATCCTACATATCCACTTAATTATCAGAACCAAATAATCATATAAGTTTATATATAAATTATATACTATTAAATAATCGTATAAAACTATTAGATAAAGTCTGTACTATTAAATAATCATATAAAACTATTAGATAAATCCAACATATCCATTTAATTATGAATCCTACATATCCATTTGATTATCAGAACCATTATATAACTACATTAGTACGTGACATCGTATAATCACTCCATTTTAATTTTCCTCAATTCTCATTCATTCTTATTTATTTATACATTTCTAATCAATTTTTACATTCAAAAACTATGAAATAATCATATAAATTAATAGATAAATTTTATACTATTAAATAATCGTATAAAACTATTAGATAAATCTAACATATTCATTTAATTATAAATCATACATATCCATTTGATTATCGAAATCATTATATAACTCACGGCCTTCTGTTTATCCAGCCAAATTAAAACACATTAGCACTTCGAGGGTCCATTGGTCTGTTTTCAAATGCCTGAAATTGTAGTAGTCCGCTCTTTCATTTATGATTAAGACCAGTAATGCGATAATTATTATTGCATCTTTCAGTAATTGAAAAGCCCAGTAATTATTTATATTTAGAATTCAACTAGGATTCTAAATTATATGTATTCTTTGCCTATTATTATTTTAATTATGCTTGTTAGCTTCGCGTGAGAGAATCGGGATATAAATTATTGAGCCAGTTAATAATTTATATTTTCAAATCTATAACTGACTTAGCAAAGTCAACTTAAAGTTGTTATTTTATATGCGATAGAGATTTTATTTCTATTAGTTACTTGAAAGTCGTGATTTGGTTCAGACTAATGAGAACGAGTTAAATTAGTTATTTAATTCGTAGAGATGTTATATCGAAGCATAGTTATTCAGCAAAACCTAGAATCGATTTTATAGATATGCAATGATACAAAAAATTAGATTTGCAGATATAGCTTTACACAATGACTGTAGAGAATTATTTACATCACCACTATTCTCTACTTACAATCAAAACCTATCACTATCACAAAACACTACAGCTACATACCTACAAGCATGCGGAAGTAACGCGTGAGAGTAAAAAGAAGAAAAATGAGAGAAGATAAATCAGCCGCAACTCTACCTATTCTATCTCAAGGCTTTCACATGGCATAGAGGATTAGATACTCAAGTATAACTACCAAACTCACGCCTTTAACAATTCAGCAGCAAACTTCCTTCTTGAATTTCAGCCTGCATTCAGTATGAAAGCAATCCACAGTTCATTTCAGTTCCTATCCTCTGGATTCAACAACAGCAGCAGCCAACCATGCACCAAACATTCACAAAGCATTCAAGGTATTCATTGAGCTCCATATACTACTTTTCCATCATACATGCTCTACACTTAAGCATGATAAACAAACTACTATGGCTAGTTTTACCCACTGCATAATCGAATTATAGAAATGCTAGAGCTCAATAGAATTATGAACTGGGTTTACAACAAACTTTGAGTTTCGTTCACAATAGAGTATTAAGAATGAACTTAGCTTTCATTAAGGAGGGGAAGCTGCCCTGTTTCGCTGAATCGAGGAGCATCGGCGGAGGCAGAGCTCTGCTGCTCGTCGGGCGAGATCAGGGGAGAACCCGGCGACGACGACGGTGAGGCTCTCGCCGAATCACAGAGCGGCGGTTCGCGGTGCCTTCACCCAGCACCGACAGCGACGGAAGGAGCCGACCTCGTCGGACCTCAGAATGGCGACAGAAGCAACCTCGCTCGCTGGTTTTCCGGTGACGGCGGTGGAGGCGATTTCTGATCCAGGAAATTAGGGCTCACCTCCTTTCTACCTCGCATCTGTGAAGTGGGAGGAGGGACGCCAGTTTTCAGGCAAAGCCGAAGAGCAGCGTCGACTCCGCCGGAATTTCTGAAGCGCGATCGAGCCCAGGCAGTGGCGGCGATGTCGCTTGAGCCGAAGGAACCTAGGGCTCGGTTGGGTTGCTTCGTCGAGACTGAGGAAGGTGAATCGGATGAGAGGGGCGGCGCCCTCAACCGAACATGAAGCTTAGAACGACGGCCACTCGCCGGTTCCTCAGCAGCGGCGGCGGCGGCGGCGGGTTCAGGCAGAGGAGGAAATAAAATTTAGGGCTTCCCTTTTTGGGTTTCCTTCATAGATTTGAAAGGCGCTGTGAGAAGAGAGAACGTGGAAGGAGAAGGGTGGCAGACGTGAAAGAAGGGCGCCGGATCGATGGCGGCTGAAACAGCCGGAGACGGCGGCGGCAGGATTCGCGTGGAGAGAGAGAGGGCGCAGAGACATTTTGAGAGAGAGAGAAACCGAGATTTGAGGAAGGAGACTTCATTTGGGCCCAAATTGTAAAAGTGGGGTGGGATTGATGACCACTTTGGGCTGTAGCTATATTTTAAGTTGGGCTGAATTCTTGTTTTAAATGAGCTGAAGTTTATTATGGATGGGCCGAGTTATTTATTCTTATTGGGCCAAGATTTATTTAATTACTTGAGCCGATGAATTATTTAATTGGGCCTCTCATGTTAATTATTCAAGCCCACTTTTATTTAATTAATTATTAGGCTGCCTTATGTTGAGCCTTTTAATTATTTAATCTTATAACATTACTTATTCCTATTTATTAAGCCGATTAATTATGAGGTTATAAATCGAATAAGCTGAAGTATTTATTTATTTTCTTTTGACTACGAGGAGCGGGGTTTATTTAATTGACGGATTAGAACACCCCGAAGAGAACGGATTAATTTTTGTTAATTATCCGGCTTCATGAGACGAGACTTAGCTTTTATTTAAATCCGATAATCTGGATTAACAATAGAAATTCCCTGATTATTATCTCAGAATAATAGTTCATGCATACGAGATTCATGCATAGTCAAATTACGCATTCTCATTTAATTGAGAATTTTCTCTCGATCTAAAGTCTTACGTTATTTTCTCGGATTAAAGGTCGAGCGCAAGAATAAGAGCTCGTCAAGGAGTCACTAATCTGTAGCAAAGCTTTGCTATCAGGTGGGTTTATTTTCATATATATCAAATGAGTTTAATGTTATGTTTGAACAGTTATTTCATTGCAAAATCATTTAACTGAAAAATTATTTCAACTGTTGTCTTGCCATAAAATGTTTCAATTTCAGTATGATATCTATCTGATATGGCTTTGCCAGTTATCATGTAATCGAATTCGGGTCCTGAGCAGTTGATAGCTATCCTGCTAGGACTAGTGTACACCAGTGACCGTGAGTCATCTAGCGGGTTGGCCGGTCAAGTGACCGTGAGAGGTGGCCACCTCTCCGGCACACAGTTCCAGATATGATAGATTACAAGAGAACTTAGACTGCAGTCGAACTTTAAGAATCACAACTGAATTTAGTAAGCTTGGGCCTTTTTAGCGAAAAACCCCTTGTTGTACTGTTTATGATGGCATGACAATTTAAATCTTTACGAAGCATGTTATATTTTATAGTAGGCATATGTGCCCACTGAGTACCTTTGTACTCAGCCCTGCATGTATTTCTAAATGTGCAGGTTGAGCAGTAGACGATGGTGATGAAGTGACGAGTGGAATCCTCTTTTGTCGCAATATTATATGCTATGAAAAAACTCTAGGGTTACATGTCTTCATACATGTAATCAGAACCTTATTCCGCTGCGTACTCAGAAGTGTTATGTTATTTTGGCTAAGTCGGAGTTATCCGAACTTACTAGTTATTTGAGTCTATACGACGAAACCTCCGTTATATTATAAATATTCCTTTTGTTAACAATGATGAAATGCGATCCTTCCTTGTTTGATTATCCCCTTTCTACCCCGCTTCTAATCTCCCTCCATTAGTCACGGTTTCCCGGCTTAATTATCCTTAATTAGGTCCGGTCGTGACAGAATGGTATCAGAGCAGCTTTATTTGCTCTGAACCCTAGAGTTAACCAATTTTTCTAGTATGATCACTAGTATATATGAGTCAGTCAACCAAAGCTCATCACTTCATCACATCGTCATGCTCAGCAAGAAAGAAGGTGGTAATGATTTTAAAACATTGAGAAGTTCATGTTCTATATGAATGTACTGATGCTTACATTCAAGTTTTATGCTTTATTGATTGATTAGATATCTCAATGAACTTAGATGCGTTAAGAATGCATGATCACTGTTACGAGAAGAACAATAGAAACTAGAAACTCAGTTATATTTCACTATAGCCATGGTAAAGAGCTAAGAAAGAGGAAGAGAATCCAATGAAAACAGTGCAAGCGGAGTGCCACGCACGAATCACTGACGCAGACATAGTTCTTCATTCAGGTTGTTCACGCGAGACGGAGCACCTAATCGACTATTGCCTTATTCGATGATAGTTTAAGTATGATATTGCTTATAGCGATGAGTGCGACTTATGTAATCAGTTAGCTAATCCCTAATAAGCCGAGACTCGCTTCTAGCCTCGATTATCACTAGCTATGGCTTGAGGATAACCTTCATAATTCATGTATGAACTTCAGAGTTAGACTTACGAGGGGTCAAAATGCTTTGTATATAATGTTATAATATTACGATTAAAGCTATCAGCTTATAGTTTCAGATATTCAGAACCATTCTACTTACAGTACCTATCGCAATAGATGAGGACATGACCGAGAATCCCTATTGATTACGATCACCTACTACGAATTTGAAAGACGAGATGTGATATGGGTACTAGCAATTACCAACCATTATGATTGATCATAAAAGTTTACGCAAGTGTGTAAGACGAGAGAAGTTCTCAAAGATGGTTCAGAGTTTAATAATAGCTAGAAGCGCCGACAGTGGATCAATGCTGAAACAAATGAATTAAGATTCTAATGAGACCCTAAGGATATACTCAAGATAAATATACATACCTTAACCTATCAAGGACATCGCCTCAGTTAGAACGTCTTGGATTAGGCATTTAGTTTAGTAGCCGGAGTGAGAGCGTTGACTAAGGTCATTCCATGACTTAGGATTACGTATGGTGACGCATACCCTGTAAAGATGCTCAGAGGAGCAAAATCTATTTCCTTATTGAAGGCGTGATGATTCAGAAGTTTTTTTTTTTTTTTTTATGACACGGAAGAGTGCTTCAAATTATATGGTTGCCAAGCGCTATGTGAAGGAACACTAAGTACTAGAAGTACTATATTTAAGATCATGTAGTGGAAGATTGATGAGTAAGGTTGAGCCTACCTCATTTCGCCTATAGAAGATGTTTAGGGATTTCATTAAATTAGGAGGCAGACTCTAAGTTTGAGAAGCTCTAGAATATTGTCAAGGACATGTTCAAGATGTTAAGAAGAAAGTGGTGATTTTAGACCAAGTATACCTCTTGCAGCAAATGAACAAGAGTTACCAAGTTCGGAAAAGTATTTCCGAGTGACTGAGAAGTAGTTGTGTCGGACCTGGCCAGTCCACATGGCCAAAATCTCAGTAGTCGTCATATATGGGTCTTTAAACCTATATATTTTAAACCTTCATCTGAAAAGCCAAACGGGGTCAGACTATTAGGTCATTTTGCTTCGACCTTTCAGTCAATTCATTTCTACCCTATGGTTATTCATTTTCAATTGTTTGGCAAATTATTGAAACACTTTGCCTAATTGCCATTTGTAATTTGAATCATTGCGATCTACTAACTGTTGGTAGATTTTCTGTGACCCAAGGATAAACAGATACTCATCAGATTGAATCAGTCAAACACGTATGCTTCAACCCAAGGGTCAAGCACGTAATGCATACAGACAATCTCTTGTGCATTTAGTAGGACCTTATTTATGTATTTCGAAAATGACGATCATTTCGATGCTTTTGTATGCCCCTATGTTGGCTTAGTTATTTTGACTAGTATTAGTACGGAAACGCTGGTTCATAGGGCATTTCGGAACTGAGCCCTTTCATGATGACCTTGCAAGATAGCCAGTTCATCATGTATAATGCTTGGATAGATCACCATATCTATATTCAAATGTTGATGAAATAGTCCTCATTGATACTAATTTTCCCATGTCTATATGGCGACCTTATCAGTCTTTTGCGGCAAGTCAATTCTGCCATGTTAATTATATGTTTGCGTGATAAAGAGTATGAGCAAGATTGAGGATTAAGAATCGCTGTGCAGAATTGATGACATGCATTAATACATTTTGTAATGCACTGATGACTATATGTCAACTCATCGGAATTCCACCAAAATAAGGGCGTCCGAGACGAGGAGGAAGAATTCCCTGAGATGGTGGAAGAGGCCCAGTACCAGGGCTAGAACAAAACATCACCCCACCACCCATACAACCAGAACGTAGAATAGAGGAACTATCTCTACGACAAAACCACTTGTCTTCAGTAGGATAAGAAATCCATAGGAAGTTTGAGACTTGGGTACGAGCTTTTAAGCGCATTTAAATTTCTTGCGTTGCACATATCAAGAACGTCTTACTTGCGTATCCTCTCAGTTGCCTGAGTCAGCTGAGTTCTGGTTGAAAGCAAGGAGGAAGACGATGACAACCAAGCAGTTAGGGAATTTAACGTGGGATCAGCTTAAGACCGAAATATATGACAAGTATATATACCTAAGAGCTATCACAAAAAGAAAGAAATTGAATTTTATAATCTGAAGCAGGAAGGAATGACAGTTACTCAGTATGACAGAATATTTTGTGATATGTCGAGATACATGCTAAAACAAGTAGACACGGAAGAAGAGATGGCTGAAAAATTTATGTGTCGATCTATGGCACGAGATCAGGATGACTTGGCAAGCCTTTGAGGATTGTGTTACATGAAATCACATAGCAGAGCGATAGATATTGAGGCAGCATTTGCGAGACAAAAGACCAGTAACAACGCGTATGTCGGCACCTCCACATGACTAAGATCTCAGTGATTGTCAATCAGGATTTTAATCTTGAAGAAGAGCGTCATCCCAATAAATAGACTTGTACTATATAGTTGTCACAATAAGATCTTCCCTTATCACGATGAGTATAGTGACGATTATAACGACTTAGTTTGTCATTAGCTTTTAACCACTAGAAAGTGGTGTTTTCACAATTAGAAGGATGCATTAAGCATCAAACTGTCTTTTGACCTTCAAATCAGTAGTAATAAAGCTACTTCTGGAATCTCGAGCGGAGAGCTGGAACAATTACCAAGTATGATGAACTTTTCAATCGAATGTCAAGGCATGCTCCATGATGGTGGACACCAATAAGAAACGCGTAAAGAAATTTGGAAATGAATTGTACCATGAGATATTGAATTTCCCTAGCAAGCCAGACAAATTTTACGCACAAGTAAGAAATGAGTGAGACTCTCATATTTAGTCATTGCTACCAATGGGTAAAGGGAAGCTCACGCATAGTCAAGATATACACTACCTTAAGTTGGTGGTTAAAAAAAAAAAAAAAAAAATGTGATAGCAGTAACAATTGCCAAGCGAAAAAGAAGCCATGGCAGGAGCAATCATCCCATCAATAGGGCTAAGAAAGCCAATGTACTCGTAAACAGATAGAGGATAAGCAGTAGAGGGTCCTGCCCTGTCCAAAATGTAACAAGAACCATGAGAGGTCCTACAAGACTGGCAATGATAGCTGTTACATAGTAGCCAGAAGGGGCATTATGCAAACGGTTGCCCGAATAAGCAAACAGGGGACGGGCACCAGGCTGAACCCGCCTGCTCAGGCTCCGTATCTGCAAGCAATCCATGTTTTGCCCCACCACACCAAGAGTAGTAACCACGCCAACAACAACAACAACATCATGAACAGCCCCGTCATGCTAGGGCTTATGCTAAAACAGAAACAACCCGAGAATACTAAAAAAAAAAAAAAAAAAAAAAATAGCACTACTCTTGTGGTACTTCTGTTTGACGTGGGTGCTTCACATACTTTCATAGCAAGTATAGGTGTTGACACCCTAGGACTTAAAACGAAAAGAGCTAATCAAGATTTGAGTAAATCTTCATAAATATATGGGTGACGAGTTGGCTTCGAAGGCACCATACAGAAGGGCTCCAAAAGAATTGGAAGAACTCGAGATCCAACTTCAAGAACTTTAGATCTTGGATTTATCAGACCCAGTGTATCGCCTTGGGATACACCTGCACTTTTCATGAAGAAGAAAGGTGGCACACTGAGAACGTGTATAGACTACAAAGAATTGAACAAGGTGGCACTCAAGAACAAATATTCATTATCTAAGATAGTTGATTTTTTTATCAGCTCAGATGAGCGATTGTATTCTCATATATAAATTTGAAGATTTAGATACCATCAACTAAAGATTCGACCTAAAGATATATCTAAGACGACCTTTCGAACCGGATGTGGCCAATACGAGTTCGTGGTGCTGCCATTCGAATTGATCAACGCACCAGTCATGTTCATGAACCGAGCATTTCACCATTACTAAGACCAATTTGCCTTAGTTTTTATAGACAATGTATCGATCTACTCGAATAACGAGATCTTAATTTGAGATAAAAGAGATTACTCGAACTATGGAAGGATTATGGATGTAATATTAACTACCATCCCGGAAACGCTAATGTGGTAGCTGATGCCTTGAGTCGTAAGATTCAATCTATGATGGGATCTTTCCTCACTTATCAGGGGGGAACTCATGAAAGATTTTTGTAGAATGAGTTTAATAGTGGTTAAACCACCAGAATTAGTAGGAGGAATTAATACCACGATGGTAGTAATACCCAATTCTAAAGGAAAGGTGCTAGATGCACAAAGAAATGGTGAGATCTTGGAGAGAATACGTTTAGCAACAAGAATAGGCAAGCCTGCACATTACCACGAGACGTCGGATGATGCGTTAATGTTTGAAGAAAGATAATGTATCCCACATGATGAGAAACACAAAAAAAAAAATGAGGTAATGAGCGAGGCTCATTCCACGTTATATACTGCCCACCAAGGAAGCACAAAAAGTACTAGGACTAGGAAGGAAAATTTTAGTGAATAGATATAAAGAAAGATATAGCTTCATTTGTTGAGAGATGCCTAACATGTTAACGAGTGAAGGCTTAACACCAAAGACCATATGATAAGTTACACCCATTGGAATTTCCAGATTGGAAGTGGGAGCACATTACAATGGATTTCGTGGCTAGTTTACAAAGTCGAAAGGAGGGAACACCGCCATTTGCGTAATAGTGTAGTGACTCACGAAATGCGCTCATTGTATAACAATACCAATTAGATACTAATCGAACAAGCTAGCCTAGTTGTATACCCGAGAAATTGTGCGTTACACGGTGTGCCCATGACAATCACTTATGGATGTTTAAGAGAAAAATTCAGGCTATCGGAGATTCGAAGTTTACATCCAGGTTTTGGATGAACTTGTAGAAGGAATCAGGCACGAGGTCAAATTTTAGTGTTGTCTTCCACTTACAAACGGATGGACAGTTTGAGAGAACGATTCAAACTCTCGAAGAAGTGTTAAGAGTAATAGTACTAGACAGAGGTTGAAGTGATGAATCAGTGCTGTCATTGATTTAGTTTGCATATGATAATAATTATCAGGCAACCATCGATATGACGCCTTATGAGGCAGTATATGAAAGAAAATGCAGATCGTTACTTTACTGGGCAAAGTAGGTGAAGGAGAATCTTAGGACCAAAAATGCTCAGCGAGATGATCGAGATAGTTCGATTGTCAGAGAAAGAATAAAAGAGGCGATAGACAAAATTTTTACTTTGATACGCGCCGACCTGAGTTACATCTTTAGTAGGAGACAAGGTCTTCCTAAAAGCCATCTCCCTCCAAATGAATAATTAGGTTTGGTGTCAAAGGTAAGCTTATGTCACGATTTCTGGAACCTTAGTAGATTCTAGATAAAATAGGCCTAGTGGCTTAGGATTGGCGTTACCGCCAATTTATGGGAATGCCCAATGTTTCCACACATCCCAACTTAGGAAGTATGTTTTCGATCCAAAGCACGTGATCTACCAAAAGAAGATGATCCTTAGCCCAGATTGAGCTATAAAGAAAGGCCAAAAGCCATCTGGGATCAAAAAGTGAAACAACCCAGGAGCAAGTCTATCACTATAGTAAAAGTCCAATGGAGACACCATGGATAAGAAAAAGCAACGTGAGAACTCGAAAGCAAGATGAGAGAAGTTACTCAAAACTTTTACGATGATATGCAAATTTCGGGACGAAATTTTTGTTAAGAGGGGTAGAATGTAGTAGTCCGCTCTTTCATTTATGATTAAGACCAGTAATGCGATAATTATTATTGCATCTTTCAGTAATTGAAAAGCCCAGTAATTATTTATATTTAGAATTCAACTAGGATTCTAAATTATATGTATTCTTTGCCTATTATTATTTTAATTATGCTTGTTAGCTTCGCGTGAGAGAATCGGGATATAAATTATTGAGCCAGTTAATAATTTATATTTTCAAATCTATAACTGACTTAGCAAAGTCAACTTAAAGTTGTTATTTTATATGCGATAGAGATTTTATTTCTATTAGTTACTTGAAAGTCGTGATTTGGTTCAGACTAATGAGAACGAGTTAAATTAGTTATTTAATTCGTAGAGATGTTATATCGAAGCATAGTTATTCAGCAAAACCTAGAATCGATTTTATAGATATGCAATGATACAAAAAATTAGATTTGCAGATATAGCTTTACACAATGACTGTAGAGAATTATTTACATCACCACTATTCTCTACTTACAATCAAAACCTATCACTATCACAAAACACTACAGCTACATACCTACAAGCATGCGGAAGTAACGCGTGAGAGTAAAAAGAAGAAAAATGAGAGAAGATAAATCAGCCGCAACTCTACCTATTCTATCTCAAGGCTTTCACATGGCATAGAGGATTAGATACTCAAGTATAACTACCAAACTCACGCCTTTAACAATTCAGCAGCAAACTTCCTTCTTGAATTTCAGCCTGCATTCAGTATGAAAGCAATCCACAGTTCATTTCAGTTCCTATCCTCTGGATTCAACAACAGCAGCAGCCAACCATGCACCAAACATTCACAAAGCATTCAAGGTATTCATTGAGCTCCATATACTACTTTTCCATCATACATGCTCTACACTTAAGCATGATAAACAAACTACTATGGCTAGTTTTACCCACTGCATAATCGAATTATAGAAATGCTAGAGCTCAATAGAATTATGAACTGGGTTTACAACAAACTTTGAGTTTCGTTCACAATAGAGTATTAAGAATGAACTTAGCTTTCATTAAGGAGGGGAAGCTGCCCTGTTTCGCTGAATCGAGGAGCATCGGCGGAGGCAGAGCTCTGCTGCTCGTCGGGCGAGATCAGGGGAGAACCCGGCGACGACGACGGTGAGGCTCTCGCCGAATCACAGAGCGGCGGTTCGCGGTGCCTTCACCCAGCACCGACAGCGACGGAAGGAGCCGACCTCGTCGGACCTCAGAATGGCGACAGAAGCAACCTCGCTCGCTGGTTTTCCGGTGACGGCGGTGGAGGCGATTTTTGATCCAGGAAATTAGGGCTCACCTCCTTTCTACCTCGCATCTGTGAAGTGGGAGGAGGGACGCCAGTTTTCAGGCAAAGCCGAAGAGCAGCGTCGACTCCGCCGGAATTTCTGAAGCGCGATCGAGCCCAGGCAGTGGCGGCGATGTCGCTTGAGCCGAAGGAACCTAGGGCTCGGTTGGGTTGCTTCGTCGAGACTGAGGAAGGTGAATCGGATGAGAGGGGCGGCGCCCTCAACCGAACATGAAGCTTAGAACGACGGCCACTCGCCGGTTCCTCAGCAGCGGCGGCGGCGGCGGGTTCAGGCAGAGGAGGAAATAAAATTTAGGGCTTCCCTTTTTGGGTTTCCTTCATAGATTTGAAAGGCGCTGTGAGAAGAGAGAACGTGGAAGGAGAAGGGTGGCAGACGTGAAAGAAGGGCGCCGGATCGATGGCGGCTGAAACAGCCGGAGACGGCGGCGGCAGGATTCGCGTGGAGAGAGAGAGGGCGCAGAGACATTTTGAGAGAGAGAGAAACCGAGATTTGAGGAAGGAGACTTCATTTGGGCCCAAATTGTAAAAGTGGGGTGGGATTGATGACCACTTTGGGCTGTAGCTATATTTTAAGTTGGGCTGAATTCTTGTTTTAAATGAGCTGAAGTTTATTATGGATGGGCCGAGTTATTTATTCTTATTGGGCCAAGATTTATTTAATTACTTGAGCCGATGAATTATTTAATTGGGCCTCTCATGTTAATTATTCAAGCCCACTTTTATTTAATTAATTATTAGGCTGCCTTATGTTGAGCCTTTTAATTATTTAATCTTATAACATTACTTATTCCTATTTATTAAGCCGATTAATTATGAGGTTATAAATCGAATAAGCTGAAGTATTTATTTATTTTCTTTTGACTACGAGGAGCGGGGTTTATTTAATTGACGGATTAGAACACCCCGAAGAGAACGGATTAATTTTTGTTAATTATCCGGCTTCATGAGACGAGACTTAGCTTTTATTTAAATCCGATAATCTGGATTAACAATAGAAATTCCCTGATTATTATCTCAGAATAATAGTTCATGCATACGAGATTCATGCATAGTCAAATTACGCATTCTCATTTAATTGAGAATTTTCTCTCGATCTAAAGTCTTACGTTATTTTCTCGGATTAAAGGTCGAGCGCAAGAATAAGAGCTCGTCAAGGAGTCACTAATCTGTAGCAAAGCTTTGCTATCAGGTGGGTTTATTTTCATATATATCAAATGAGTTTAATGTTATGTTTGAACAGTTATTTCATTGCAAAATCATTTAACTGAAAAATTATTTCAACTGTTGTCTTGCCATAAAATGTTTCAATTTCAGTATGATATCTATCTGATATGGCTTTGCCAGTTATCATGTAATCGAATTCGGGTCCTGAGCAGTTGATAGCTATCCTGCTAGGACTAGTGTACACCAGTGACCGTGAGTCATCTAGCGGGTTGGCCGGTCAAGTGACCGTGAGAGGTGGCCACCTCTCCGGCACACAGTTCCAGATATGATAGATTACAAGAGAACTTAGACTGCAGTCGAACTTTAAGAATCACAACTGAATTTAGTAAGCTTGGGCCTTTTTAGCGAAAAACCCCTTGTTGTACTGTTTATGATGGCATGACAATTTAAATCTTTACGAAGCATGTTATATTTTATAGTAGGCATATGTGCCCACTGAGTACCTTTGTACTCAGCCCTGCATGTATTTCTAAATGTGCAGGTTGAGCAGTAGACGATGGTGATGAAGTGACGAGTGGAATCCTCTTTTGTCGCAATATTATATGCTATGAAAAAACTCTAGGGTTACATGTCTTCATACATGTAATCAGAACCTTATTCCGCTGCGTACTCAGAAGTGTTATGTTATTTTGGCTAAGTCGGAGTTATCCGAACTTACTAGTTATTTGAGTCTATACGACGAAACCTCCGTTATATTATAAATATTCCTTTTGTTAACAATGATGAAATGCGATCCTTCCTTGTTTGATTATCCCCTTTCTACCCCGCTTCTAATCTCCCTCCATTAGTCACGGTTTCCCGGCTTAATTATCCTTAATTAGGTCCGGTCGTGACAGAATGGTATCAGAGCAGCTTTATTTGCTCTGAACCCTAGAGTTAACCAATTTTTCTAGTATGATCACTAGTATATATGAGTCAGTCAACCAAAGCTCATCACTTCATCACATCGTCATGCTCAGCAAGAAAGAAGGTGGTAATGATTTTAAAACATTGAGAAGTTCATGTTCTATATGAATGTACTGATGCTTACATTCAAGTTTTATGCTTTATTGATTGATTAGATATCTCAATGAACTTAGATGCGTTAAGAATGCATGATCACTGTTACGAGAAGAACAATAGAAACTAGAAACTCAGTTATATTTCACTATAGCCATGGTAAAGAGCTAAGAAAGAGGAAGAGAATCCAATGAAAACAGTGCAAGCGGAGTGCCACGCACGAATCACTGACGCAGACATAGTTCTTCATTCAGGTTGTTCACGCGAGACGGAGCACCTAATCGACTATTGCCTTATTCGATGATAGTTTAAGTATGATATTGCTTATAGCGATGAGTGCGACTTATGTAATCAGTTAGCTAATCCCTAATAAGCCGAGACTCGCTTCTAGCCTCGATTATCACTAGCTATGGCTTGAGGATAACCTTCATAATTCATGTATGAACTTCAGAGTTAGACTTACGAGGGGTCAAAATGCTTTGTATATAATGTTATAATATTACGATTAAAGCTATCAGCTTATAGTTTCAGATATTCAGAACCATTCTACTTACAGTACCTATCGCAATAGATGAGGACATGACCGAGAATCCCTATTGATTACGATCACCTACTACGAATTTGAAAGACGAGATGTGATATGGGTACTAGCAATTACCAACCATTATGATTGATCATAAAAGTTTACGCAAGTGTGTAAGACGAGAGAAGTTCTCAAAGATGGTTCAGAGTTTAATAATAGCTAGAAGCGCCGACAGTGGATCAATGCTGAAACAAATGAATTAAGATTCTAATGAGACCCTAAGGATATACTCAAGATAAATATACATACCTTAACCTATCAAGGACATCGCCTCAGTTAGAACGTCTTGGATTAGGCATTTAGTTTAGTAGCCGGAGTGAGAGCGTTGACTAAGGTCATTCCATGACTTAGGATTACGTATGGTGACGCATACCCTGTAAAGATGCTCAGAGGAGCAAAATCTATTTCCTTATTGAAGGCGTGATGATTCAGAAGTTTTTTTTTTTTTTTTTATGACACGGAAGAGTGCTTCAAATTATATGGTTGCCAAGCGCTATGTGAAGGAACACTAAGTACTAGAAGTACTATATTTAAGATCATGTAGTGGAAGATTGATGAGTAAGGTTGAGCCTACCTCATTTCGCCTATAGAAGATGTTTAGGGATTTCATTAAATTAGGAGGCAGACTCTAAGTTTGAGAAGCTCTAGAATATTGTCAAGGACATGTTCAAGATGTTAAGAAGAAAGTGGTGATTTTAGACCAAGTATACCTCTTGCAGCAAATGAACAAGAGTTACCAAGTTCGGAAAAGTATTTCCGAGTGACTGAGAAGTAGTTGTGTCGGACCTGGCCAGTCCACATGGCCAAAATCTCAGTAGTCGTCATATATGGGTCTTTAAACCTATATATTTTAAACCTTCATCTGAAAAGCCAAACGGGGTCAGACTATTAGGTCATTTTGCTTCGACCTTTCAGTCAATTCATTTCTACCCTATGGTTATTCATTTTCAATTGTTTGGCAAATTATTGAAACACTTTGCCTAATTGCCATTTGTAATTTGAATCATTGCGATCTACTAACTGTTGGTAGATTTTCTGTGACCCAAGGATAAACAGATACTCATCAGATTGAATCAGTCAAACACGTATGCTTCAACCCAAGGGTCAAGCACGTAATGCATACAGACAATCTCTTGTGCATTTAGTAGGACCTTATTTATGTATTTCGAAAATGACGATCATTTCGATGCTTTTGTATGCCCCTATGTTGGCTTAGTTATTTTGACTAGTATTAGTACGGAAACGCTGGTTCATAGGGCATTTCGGAACTGAGCCCTTTCATGATGACCTTGCAAGATAGCCAGTTCATCATGTATAATGCTTGGATAGATCACCATATCTATATTCAAATGTTGATGAAATAGTCCTCATTGATACTAATTTTCCCATGTCTATATGGCGACCTTATCAGTCTTTTGCGGCAAGTCAATTCTGCCATGTTAATTATATGTTTGCGTGATAAAGAGTATGAGCAAGATTGAGGATTAAGAATCGCTGTGCAGAATTGATGACATGCATTAATACATTTTGTAATGCACTGATGACTATATGTCAACTCATCGGAATTCCACCAAAATAAGGGCGTCCGAGACGAGGAGGAAGAATTCCCTGAGATGGTGGAAGAGGCCCAGTACCAGGGCTAGAACAAAACATCACCCCACCACCCATACAACCAGAACGTAGAATAGAGGAACTATCTCTACGACAAAACCACTTGTCTTCAGTAGGATAAGAAATCCATAGGAAGTTTGAGACTTGGGTACGAGCTTTTAAGCGCATTTAAATTTCTTGCGTTGCACATATCAAGAACGTCTTACTTGCGTATCCTCTCAGTTGCCTGAGTCAGCTGAGTTCTGGTTGAAAGCAAGGAGGAAGACGATGACAACCAAGCAGTTAGGGAATTTAACGTGGGATCAGCTTAAGACCGAAATATATGACAAGTATATATACCTAAGAGCTATCACAAAAAGAAAGAAATTGAATTTTATAATCTGAAGCAGGAAGGAATGACAGTTACTCAGTATGACAGAATATTTTGTGATATGTCGAGATACATGCTAAAACAAGTAGACACGGAAGAAGAGATGGCTGAAAAATTTATGTGTCGATCTATGGCACGAGATCAGGATGACTTGGCAAGCCTTTGAGGATTGTGTTACATGAAATCACATAGCAGAGCGATAGATATTGAGGCAGCATTTGCGAGACAAAAGACCAGTAACAACGCGTATGTCGGCACCTCCACATGACTAAGATCTCAGTGATTGTCAATCAGGATTTTAATCTTGAAGAAGAGCGTCATCCCAATAAATAGACTTGTACTATATAGTTGTCACAATAAGATCTTCCCTTATCACGATGAGTATAGTGACGATTATAACGACTTAGTTTGTCATTAGCTTTTAACCACTAGAAAGTGGTGTTTTCACAATTAGAAGGATGCATTAAGCATCAAACTGTCTTTTGACCTTCAAATCAGTAGTAATAAAGCTACTTCTGGAATCTCGAGCGGAGAGCTGGAACAATTACCAAGTATGATGAACTTTTCAATCGAATGTCAAGGCATGCTCCATGATGGTGGACACCAATAAGAAACGCGTAAAGAAATTTGGAAATGAATTGTACCATGAGATATTGAATTTCCCTAGCAAGCCAGACAAATTTTACGCACAAGTAAGAAATGAGTGAGACTCTCATATTTAGTCATTGCTACCAATGGGTAAAGGGAAGCTCACGCATAGTCAAGATATACACTACCTTAAGTTGGTGGTTAAAAAAAAAAAAAAAAAAATGTGATAGCAGTAACAATTGCCAAGCGAAAAAGAAGCCATGGCAGGAGCAATCATCCCATCAATAGGGCTAAGAAAGCCAATGTACTCGTAAACAGATAGAGGATAAGCAGTAGAGGGTCCTGCCCTGTCCAAAATGTAACAAGAACCATGAGAGGTCCTACAAGACTGGCAATGATAGCTGTTACATAGTAGCCAGAAGGGGCATTATGCAAACGGTTGCCCGAATAAGCAAACAGGGGACGGGCACCAGGCTGAACCCGCCTGCTCAGGCTCCGTATCTGCAAGCAATCCATGTTTTGCCCCACCACACCAAGAGTAGTAACCACGCCAACAACAACAACAACATCATGAACAGCCCCGTCATGCTAGGGCTTATGCTAAAACAGAAACAACCCGAGAATACTAAAAAAAAAAAAAAAAAAAAAAAAATAGCACTACTCTTGTGGTACTTCTGTTTGACGTGGGTGCTTCACATACTTTCATAGCAAGTATAGGTGTTGACACCCTAGGACTTAAAACGAAAAGAGCTAATCAAGATTTGAGTAAATCTTCATAAATATATGGGTGACGAGTTGGCTTCGAAGGCACCATACAGAAGGGCTCCAAAAGAATTGGAAGAACTCGAGATCCAACTTCAAGAACTTTAGATCTTGGATTTATCAGACCCAGTGTATCGCCTTGGGATACACCTGCACTTTTCATGAAGAAGAAAGGTGGCACACTGAGAACGTGTATAGACTACAAAGAATTGAACAAGGTGGCACTCAAGAACAAATATTCATTATCTAAGATAGTTGATTTTTTTATCAGCTCAGATGAGCGATTGTATTCTCATATATAAATTTGAAGATTTAGATACCATCAACTAAAGATTCGACCTAAAGATATATCTAAGACGACCTTTCGAACCGGATGTGGCCAATACGAGTTCGTGGTGCTGCCATTCGAATTGATCAACGCACCAGTCATGTTCATGAACCGAGCATTTCACCATTACTAAGACCAATTTGCCTTAGTTTTTATAGACAATGTATCGATCTACTCGAATAACGAGATCTTAATTTGAGATAAAAGAGATTACTCGAACTATGGAAGGATTATGGATGTAATATTAACTACCATCCCGGAAACGCTAATGTGGTAGCTGATGCCTTGAGTCGTAAGATTCAATCTATGATGGGATCTTTCCTCACTTATCAGGGGGGAACTCATGAAAGATTTTTGTAGAATGAGTTTAATAGTGGTTAAACCACCAGAATTAGTAGGAGGAATTAATACCACGATGGTAGTAATACCCAATTCTAAAGGAAAGGTGCTAGATGCACAAAGAAATGGTGAGATCTTGGAGAGAATACGTTTAGCAACAAGAATAGGCAAGCCTGCACATTACCACGAGACGTCGGATGATGCGTTAATGTTTGAAGAAAGATAATGTATCCCACATGATGAGAAACACAAAAAAAAAAATGAGGTAATGAGCGAGGCTCATTCCACGTTATATACTGCCCACCAAGGAAGCACAAAAAGTACTAGGACTAGGAAGGAAAATTTTAGTGAATAGATATAAAGAAAGATATAGCTTCATTTGTTGAGAGATGCCTAACATGTTAACGAGTGAAGGCTTAACACCAAAGACCATATGATAAGTTACACCCATTGGAATTTCCAGATTGGAAGTGGGAGCACATTACAATGGATTTCGTGGCTAGTTTACAAAGTCGAAAGGAGGGAACACCGCCATTTGCGTAATAGTGTAGTGACTCACGAAATGCGCTCATTGTATAACAATACCAATTAGATACTAATCGAACAAGCTAGCCTAGTTGTATACCCGAGAAATTGTGCGTTACACGGTGTGCCCATGACAATCACTTATGGATGTTTAAGAGAAAAATTCAGGCTATCGGAGATTCGAAGTTTACATCCAGGTTTTGGATGAACTTGTAGAAGGAATCAGGCACGAGGTCAAATTTTAGTGTTGTCTTCCACTTACAAACGGATGGACAGTTTGAGAGAACGATTCAAACTCTCGAAGAAGTGTTAAGAGTAATAGTACTAGACAGAGGTTGAAGTGATGAATCAGTGCTGTCATTGATTTAGTTTGCATATGATAATAATTATCAGGCAACCATCGATATGACGCCTTATGAGGCAGTATATGAAAGAAAATGCAGATCGTTACTTTACTGGGCAAAGTAGGTGAAGGAGAATCTTAGGACCAAAAATGCTCAGCGAGATGATCGAGATAGTTCGATTGTCAGAGAAAGAATAAAAGAGGCGATAGACAAAATTTTTACTTTGATACGCGCCGACCTGAGTTACATCTTTAGTAGGAGACAAGGTCTTCCTAAAAGCCATCTCCCTCCAAATGAATAATTAGGTTTGGTGTCAAAGGTAAGCTTATGTCACGATTTCTGGAACCTTAGTAGATTCTAGATAAAATAGGCCTAGTGGCTTAGGATTGGCGTTACCGCCAATTTATGGGAATGCCCAATGTTTCCACACATCCCAACTTAGGAAGTATGTTTTCGATCCAAAGCACGTGATCTACCAAAAGAAGATGATCCTTAGCCCAGATTGAGCTATAAAGAAAGGCCAAAAGCCATCTGGGATCAAAAAGTGAAACAACCCAGGAGCAAGTCTATCACTATAGTAAAAGTCCAATGGAGACACCATGGATAAGAAAAAGCAACGTGAGAACTCGAAAGCAAGATGAGAGAAGTTACTCAAAACTTTTACGATGATATGCAAATTTCGGGACGAAATTTTTGTTAAGAGGGGTAGAATGTAGTAGTCCGCTCTTTCATTTATGATTAAGACCAGTAATGCGATAATTATTATTGCATCTTTCAGTAATTGAAAAGCCCAGTAATTATTTATATTTAGAATTCAACTAGGATTCTAAATTATATGTATTCTTTGCCTATTATTATTTTAATTATGCTTGTTAGCTTCGCGTGAGAGAATCGGGATATAAATTATTGAGCCAGTTAATAATTTATATTTTCAAATCTATAACTGACTTAGCAAAGTCAACTTAAAGTTGTTATTTTATATGCGATAGAGATTTTATTTCTATTAGTTACTTGAAAGTCGTGATTTGGTTCAGACTAATGAGAACGAGTTAAATTAGTTATTTAATTCGTAGAGATGTTATATCGAAGCATAGTTATTCAGCAAAACCTAGAATCGATTTTATAGATATGCAATGATACAAAAAATTAGATTTGCAGATATAGCTTTACACAATGACTGTAGAGAATTATTTACATCACCACTATTCTCTACTTACAATCAAAACCTATCACTATCACAAAACACTACAGCTACATACCTACAAGCATGCGGAAGTAACGCGTGAGAGTAAAAAGAAGAAAAATGAGAGAAGATAAATCAGCCGCAACTCTACCTATTCTATCTCAAGGCTTTCACATGGCATAGAGGATTAGATACTCAAGTATAACTACCAAACTCACGCCTTTAACAATTCAGCAGCAAACTTCCTTCTTGAATTTCAGCCTGCATTCAGTATGAAAGCAATCCACAGTTCATTTCAGTTCCTATCCTCTGGATTCAACAACAGCAGCAGCCAACCATGCACCAAACATTCACAAAGCATTCAAGGTATTCATTGAGCTCCATATACTACTTTTCCATCATACATGCTCTACACTTAAGCATGATAAACAAACTACTATGGCTAGTTTTACCCACTGCATAATCGAATTATAGAAATGCTAGAGCTCAATAGAATTATGAACTGGGTTTACAACAAACTTTGAGTTTCGTTCACAATAGAGTATTAAGAATGAACTTAGCTTTCATTAAGGAGGGGAAGCTGCCCTGTTTCGCTGAATCGAGGAGCATCGGCGGAGGCAGAGCTCTGCTGCTCGTCGGGCGAGATCAGGGGAGAACCCGGCGACGACGACGGTGAGGCTCTCGCCGAATCACAGAGCGGCGGTTCGCGGTGCCTTCACCCAGCACCGACAGCGACGGAAGGAGCCGACCTCGTCGGACCTCAGAATGGCGACAGAAGCAACCTCGCTCGCTGGTTTTCCGGTGACGGCGGTGGAGGCGATTTTTGATCCAGGAAATTAGGGCTCACCTCCTTTCTACCTCGCATCTGTGAAGTGGGAGGAGGGACGCCAGTTTTCAGGCAAAGCCGAAGAGCAGCGTCGACTCCGCCGGAATTTCTGAAGCGCGATCGAGCCCAGGCAGTGGCGGCGATGTCGCTTGAGCCGAAGGAACCTAGGGCTCGGTTGGGTTGCTTCGTCGAGACTGAGGAAGGTGAATCGGATGAGAGGGGCGGCGCCCTCAACCGAACATGAAGCTTAGAACGACGGCCACTCGCCGGTTCCTCAGCAGCGGCGGCGGCGGCGGGTTCAGGCAGATGAGGAAATAAAATTTGGGGCTTCCCTTTTTGGGTTTCCTTCATAGATTTGAAAGGCGCTGTGAGAAGAGAGAACGTGGAAGGAGAAGGGTGGCCGACGTGAAAGAAGGGCGCCGGATCGATGGCGGCTGAAACAGCCGGAGACGGCGGCGGCAGGATTCGCGTGGAGAGAGAGAGGGCGCAGAGACATTTTGAGAGAGAGAGAAACCGAGATTTGAGGAAGGAGACTTCATTTGGGCCCAAATTGTAAAAGTGGGGTGGGATTGATGACCACTTTGGGCTGTAGCTATATTTTAAGTTGGGCTGAATTCTTGTTTTAAATGAGCTGAAGTTTATTATGGATGGGCCGAGTTATTTATTCTTATTGGGCCAAGATTTATTTAATTACTTGAGCCGATGAATTATTTAATTGGGCCTCTCATGTTAATTATTCAAGCCCACTTTTATTTAATTAATTATTAGGCTGCCTTATGTTGAGCCTTTTAATTATTTAATCTTATAACATTACTTATTCCTATTTATTAAGCCGATTAATTATGAGGTTATAAATCGAATAAGCTGAAGTATTTATTTATTTTCTTTTGACTACGAGGAGCGGGGTTTATTTAATTGACGGATTAGAACACCCCGAAGAGAACGGATTAATTTTTGTTAATTATCCGGCTTCATGAGACGAGACTTAGCTTTTATTTAAATCCGATAATCTGGATTAACAATAGAAATTCCCTGATTATTATCTCAGAATAATAGTTCATGCATACGAGATTCATGCATAGTCAAATTACGCATTCTCATTTAATTGAGAATTTTCTCTCGATCTAAAGTCTTACGTTATTTTCTCGGATTAAAGGTCGAGCGCAAGAATAAGAGCTCGTCAAGGAGTCACTAATCTGTAGCAAAGCTTTGCTATCAGGTGGGTTTATTTTCATATATATCAAATGAGTTTAATGTTATGTTTGAACAGTTATTTCATTGCAAAATCATTTAACTGAAAAATTATTTCAACTGTTGTCTTGCCATAAAATGTTTCAATTTCAGTATGATATCTATCTGATATGGCTTTGCCAGTTATCATGTAATCGAATTCGGGTCCTGAGCAGTTGATAGCTATCCTGCTAGGACTAGTGTACACCAGTGACCGTGAGTCATCTAGCGGGTTGGCCGGTCAAGTGACCGTGAGAGGTGGCCACCTCTCCGGCACACAGTTCCAGATATGATAGATTACAAGAGAACTTAGACTGCAGTCGAACTTTAAGAATCACAACTGAATTTAGTAAGCTTGGGCCTTTTTAGCGAAAAACCCCTTGTTGTACTGTTTATGATGGCATGACAATTTAAATCTTTACGAAGCATGTTATATTTCATAGTAGGCATATGTGCCCACTGAGTACCTTTGTACTCAGCCCTGCATGTATTTCTAAATGTGCAGGTTGAGCAGTAGACGATGGTGATGAAGTGACGAGTGGAATCCTCTTTTGTCGCAATATTATATGCTATGAAAAAATTCTAGGGTTACATGTCTTCATACATGTAATCAGAACCTTATTCCGCTGCGTACTCAGAAGTGTTATGTTATTTTGGCTAAGTCGGAGTTATCCGAACTTACTAGTTATTTGAGTCTATACGACGAAACCTCCGTTATATTATAAATATTCCTTTTGTTAACAATGATGAAATGCGATCCTTCCTTGTTTGATTATCCCCTTTCTACCCCGCTTCTAATCTCCCTCCATTAGTCACGGTTTCCCGGCTTAATTATCCTTAATTAGGTCCGGTCGTGACAGAAATCCCTCTTAACATCATACCAACTTTATATATATATATATAAGCTCAATGACCAACAAGAACTCACCATGCCTCACAATCCATCTTTTTTTCATCCAAAAAATTTAACTTAATAAAATGATGGCATCCAGAATAGGAATCCTTATACCCACTTAATTGAGATTGTTCCAAGTGTGACTAAAACTTAAATAAAGTATACCAATAAATTAATCCACAAAAAGCAATCAATTCAAATGTCAATTCATTTTTTAGAAAAGATATTCTTCAACTTCTTCAACTAAAATATATGCCAATTCATTCATTCAAATTTGACGATGATGTATAAAGTTTGAGACGAGATGATGCTCGTAACTCAATTTTTCGTCTTTCAAGTTTTAGAGATGTTGCTTATAAGTAAGAGGCGAGATTACCAAGACTCAATTATGATCTTTCAAACTCTAGACGAGATGATGCTCACAAGTCAGTTATGGTCTTTCAAATTTCAGACAAGATAATGCTCAAAACTCAGTTATGGCATTTTAAGTTTCAGAGAAGATGATACTCAAAACTAAGGGGGGTGTATCAGTTCAAGACTTTAATAGATTTCTGCAGACTTTTAAAGTTTGGGTGTATTAGTTCAAGACTTTTAAAAGTCTATGAAAATCTGGGTGTATTCGTTCAAGACTTTTAAAAGTCTATAAAAATCTGGGTGTATTCGTTCAAGACTTTTAAAAGTCTATGTAAATCTGGGTGTATTCGTTAATCTATGGACTTTAAAGTTGGAATGACTTTCATTGATTTCGTTGAAAAAATAGGCATGAACAAATCCGAACACAGACCACGAGAATTCACAGATCCTGCAAAATCCTGCGCTCGCTGGGTGCCAGCTTCCGCGGCCAAGAAGCCAGCGGCCGCTGGACCCTAGCGGTCGTTGCCAACGATTCCAGCAACATGACATGAAAGATATAGCACCCACACTTGGTTCTAAAAGTAGTTTTTTTAATAAAGTTGGGTATTGGCATGCCACAGATTTCATTGCCGATGTTTTGGAGCTCTCCAAATAGTTTTTTTTTATCATTTATTATCAGTAGTAGTTAGCTTCCCAAATACCACGTATTTTGTGCATCATGTTGAGAAGATGAAATAAGAAATAAGAAAATTAGGCCTGGGCTGCTGTATATATATATATATATATATATATATATATATATATATATATATATATACACCAAAGTCAGCGGCCGCTGGACCCTAGCGGTCACTGGGTATCCAACGCTCATGGGCTCCTAGCGGCCGCTGGAAGTGGGTCTAGTGCTCATTCATTTCACGCGCTCGCTGGGTTTGTGGATTTCAAGTCCGAAAATATCACGTCAAATTCTTGCTAATTCATTAAAAATTCGACCAAGAATTCATTCAAAATCATGAAGAATCCGTGAGAATTCTATAAACTTTTAAAATCTACATAAATCTTGAACTAATACACCTCCCTAAGTTGTGATTTTTCAAGTTCCTCACGAGAGGGTGCTCAAAAGTAAGAGATGGCATGTCAAGCTCCAAACGAGATTATTGTTAAAACTTAATTATAGTTTCACAAAGTCTAAACAAAATGATACTCACAAGTAAGTTATAATCTTCAAGCTCCATACAAGATGATGCTCAAAATTCAGATGTGGTATTTCAAACTCCAAAGAATATGGTTTTCAAAATTTTGACGTTCAAATGTCATAGGCGGTCTTTAGAGTTTCATATGATTATTTGGTCTTATTAGGTCCATATGAGATGATACTCAGATGACATATGTTTAATTAAATTATTTCTTATCCGTCAAATTTAAAGAATTTGAACAAACTTAATACTCCCTCTGTCCCCCAAACATCTACCTAAGAGAGGATGATACGGGTTTTAATAAAAGTTAGTTATGTATTTGATAAGTGGAGAATGGGTCCCACAAAAAGTGAAATTGTAAGAGTGATAGTTAGTGAAAGTGGAGAACGAGTCCCACAAAAAGTGAAATTGTAAGAATAATAATTAGTGAAATTGTTTCCAAAAATAGGTTAGGAAGATGTTTTGGGAACGAACCAAAATAGAAAAAAAAATGTTTGAGTGACGGAGAGAGTAAATATTATCGATATACGATTAATAGCAGATGTGACACATCAATCGTACATCATATCATACTTCAAATTTATATATTTTTATTCTTCTAAAATATTCAATCCCACATCAATTAATTAAATTAGGATTTTATTAAAAAAGAAAGAAGAACAACAAAAAAACCCTTGAGAGCACAAGAGAGCAAACTAAGGGACCGAGCCTCATTAAAATCTCAGGACGAGAAAAAAGAGTACTCGTTAAAAATTGTGTTTAGTGAGCTTAGTTAGGAAAATTTCAGAAGCTCCGGCCGAACCATCGCCCCTAAATAATCCCGGCTCCCAAAGAACACAGAAGCTCCAACAAAGGAAGAAAAAATAGAGAGAAAGAAAACCGCTAGCACTGCCCACATTAGCTCTGCCTAAGTCCAAAGACGAACTCCACCGGCGCCAAACCCCCGCGCTGCCGAGGTTAAAAAGGAGCAGAACCCCGCCCGAGCTGTTCCAGAGATCAGAGCTGGTACGAGTGCTTAGGGCAGGAGACCTCCGCACAACCGAACTCCACAGCAGCCAAACACAATCGAGCACCAGCGCTGCCGAAGACCGAACCGCCAGCGCAGGACAAGAAACAGAACAGAGTAGCAGATCAAGATTAGTCACCGAAATCCAGAGCTGCCAGACTTCAGCGCTATCGAACGCAGAGCTGTCAAACCTCCGAGCCAAAGCAAAAGAAAGATCTAAACAGCAAAACCAGGTCTGACCCGCAAAGCCAAGCCGAATCCTGACTGAGCAGCATCCAGAGCAGAGCGAAGACTCCGGCAACGCAACAAGAACATCCTCCCTAACCAAAACAGTCGGACAACCATACAACTGACAAGAAAACCAAAGAAGAACATCGTCAACTAGAATCGCAAGGCTGCAATCCATCACCTTCTCCGGATGTGGCTATGAGTGGCCATATCAAGATTCACAGCAATCTTAATTTCGTCAATGGCATGAGGCCACCACCCTTCCTCTCTCGCAAAGTTAGCCATAATGTCAGCGGGTTTATTGCCTTCTCTAAAAATATGAGTGACTTGAAGATAAAAATCAGGAAGAATGCTCAGAATTTTGTTCCATGAGGCCACAAAGCGCCAAGGAACAGTCGTTGACCTCTCAGAAAGCAAATGAACAATATACATGGAATCCGACTCAACCCATAAATGATGCCAACCCCGATCATGAGCAATGAAGATGGCTTTGATGACGGCGAGGAGCTCAGCTTCAAAAGCAAACCCGACACCCCCTTTATAATGGAAACAGCCACGGACCCAACTAAAATTGTCATGGAAAACACCACCAATGTACTGATAAAAAATCCATCGGAGCCCATCGCGGAACCGTCCGTATTAACCTTGATCCAAGGTGAGACCGGGGGCCACCAATGTACTGATAAAAAATCCATCGGAGTAGCAGCGCGCGACGCAACCCCAATAGCACGAAGAATAATATATTCTTTCCAAGAGTTATCCATATGTCCAAGCTTAAAGTTATTCTCCATTTCTTCGAAGGACACCTTTATAATCCGAATGATCTGCCTGTACTCAAAGCGCGTATTATCAAAAATGCAAGACTTCTGATGAGACCAAATAGCCCATAAGATGCCAATAATTCATGCCCTCCAATAACAGTCCAACTGAGAACTCATCTTATGATTCCAAGCGCGAACTAAGAAACTATGAATGTCAGGAGCCACAATAGCTTCTGGAAATTGAAACCAATTGCGAAACTCCAGCCAGATCGGCTGAACTTGACTACAAGACCACAAGATATGATCTATGGTCTCATCGGCTGCGAGACAGAAGGTACAATAGTTGGGCATAATCATGCCATGTCGGATCAGACGATCATAAGTAGGAAGACGGCCATGAAGAATTCTCCAGCAGATTAACGAGCGGCGCACAGGAATATAAGGTCTCCAAATCCAAGACCCCCAGCTAACCCTAGGAAACATGTGGCAATTATTAGAAAAAGCAAGAGCAACTGTAACAACGCCATGCATAGAAGGTTTCCAAAACCGAGTATCATTAGCGTCGCCTAAGGGGAGAAGCAAAATATCAGCCACAATCTCCGGATAATTATTAACAAACTCCTGAGTAAAATGCCAGATACCTTCATAAAAATAATCAGCCACAGAATGGCCAAGAAGATCCGCCACAAAATGAGGTATTCGACATTTATCTTTGATCCTATAACCCAACCAATCATCACACCAGAAATTCGTGGTAGCCCCATCTCCAACATAGCAGTACGAATTATCAACCAGATCACTAACCTCCTCCCTAAAGCCCAGCCAAACAGACGAAGAGGCAGAGTTACACCGAACACGGCCATACAAGTCCAAGTAACGATCCTGAAGCATTTGAAAACCAAAGCCCTTACCACAAATAACCTTCCAGTCCATCTTCATCAAAAAACATTTGTTCATCAGAGAGAACGAACGAACACCCAAGCCTCCTTTCTCCTTGAGGGCGCAGACACGGCTCCAGCTAACCGAGCAAGAAGGTGACTTCGTGATATCTCCAGTCTAAATAAAATTACGACACTTCTCATCTAAATCATAAATCAAGGATCTCGGCCATTTATAAACCAACATAGAATGAGTCACTGAGCTCTGAATAACCGACTTTACCAAACAGATACGTCCTGCCATAGAAAGAAGACGTCATCTCCATCTAGAAAATTTTGCAACAATCCGATCGTGAATAGGCCGAAAGTAAGAGGCTCTGCCACGACCGTGAAAAATAGGCACTCCTAAATAAGTGAAAGGAGCCCTGCGACAAACAAAACCCAGCTCACGCAATACGGCGCGCTTTGTAACAGCATAAGTCTTGGAAGAGAAATAAATATACGATTTCTCGTTGCTGCAAACCTGCCCAGACATCCAGCTATAGTAATCCAGAATTTTTTTAATCGTCTTTGCATTCCTAACAGAAGCCTTACAGAACACTAGAATATCATCTACATATAAAAGGTGAGTGGGAAACGAAAGATTGCGAGTCATCGCCATAGGAGTAAGATGACCAGAATCCACGCAGTTAATGAACAAAGAGCTCAGAACGTCTTCAGCAATGCCGAACAAAATAGGGGAGAGATGATCTCCTTGTCGAACACCTCTCGTGCAGTCGAAGTAACCATGAATCTGACCATTATAGAGAATCGACAACCTTGCCGAATGAAGAATAATGTCGATCCATTTAATAAATCTCCCATCAAATCCATAAGTTCTAAGAACATTCAGCAAAAAATCCCAACGAAGGGTATCAAAGGCTTTCTTGATGTCAATCTTGCAAGCCATATTCTGACCTCACCCCGTACGCCGCATGCAATTGTAACCCTCCGATCTCAGCAGGATACAGTCGTGAATAGATCGCCCATGAATAAAACCAAACTGATTTTGCGAGACGTAGTTCGACGCAACAAAGCTAAGCCTCACCGCCAACACTTTAGAAATAATCTTGAAAAAAAAAGTTGGAGAGGACAATAGGTCTCAAGTCAGACACCGAAACCACATTCTTCTTCTTTGGAATAAGAACCATCGTACTCGAATTACAACCCGTAGGAAGATAAGATCCAAGAAAAAAAGTGCGAACCGCCCTCCAAATGTCCTTTTTGACAATTTCCCAGCAAACCTGAAAGAATTTACCGGAAAATCCATCAGGACCTAGGGAGCTATTAGAATCCATGCCGAAAACAGCCGCGGAGATCTCCTCATCAGTCGGGATCGCCAAAAGAATGGCATTATGATCATCCAAAATCACATGCTCAATGACCGCCTCAATATCTGCAATGCCAACATCAGAACCAGAGTCATCCGTGAACAGCTTCGTGAAATACTCAACAATATGCTCCCCAATACTATCCTGGTCCGAAACCATATTTCCATCTATCATCAAGGACTGAATTCTATTAGGTTTTTGTTTGTAGCGCAGCGAAGCATGAAAAAAGGCCGTGTTTCTATCACCATCGTTCAACCAAGACACACGACTTTTTTGCTGCAACAGACAACTCTTTTGGGAAAGCGCCACATTAATTTTAGCCTGGGCTTGAACCTCCTTATCAAAAAGATCATCAGTATATCCCTGGGAAGAAATATTCAGCTGAATATCTGTCAACTCTTTCTGGGCGGCAATCACGAGCTTGTCTACCTGTCCAAAAGTACTCCTGTTCCAGCTTTGCAACTCCCGCTTAAGCCGTTTGAGCTTAACCATAACCAGATAAATCGGACACAAGACATTTGTTTCTTGAGACCAAGAAGTTTCCACCATGCTAAAAAAATTGGGATGAGACACCCACATATTCAAAAACCTAAAAAACTAACGATGCACTTAAGGAGGTAAACTACACTACAAAACAATCGGAGAATGATCAGACGTAACCCTAGCCAAATTCTGCGTATGAACAGAGAACCAAAAATCTGAGAAAGAGTCCGAATAAAGAGCACGATCAAGGAGAGACTCCACGTGACTCGGCATGAAACGACGACCCGACCAGGTAAAACGCAAACCGACTATGGAGGATTCGATAAAACCAATCTCATCAATAAAAGAGCAAAAATCCCGGCAAGAAATCTGGTCAGGCATACGGCTGCTGATTCTCTCGTGGGCTCCCTTTACAGCATTAAAGTCGCCCATTATCACCATACTACCTGAGATAAACCGAAGAAGATCAGCCCAAAGAAGCTGTCTCTCCACATAAGTCGAAGCTCCATGGACCACCGCTACACGAAAATCCAACGAATTCCAGGAGTAGTCCGCAATAATCACCTGTATAGAAGAGAAAACCAAGCGAAAATCCACATCAGGGTGATGGAAAACCCAAATATTAGAACACTTGTCATGCCTCATATTCTGATGACCAGGAAGGAGATTGATAGAAGACCAAAAACTAGAGGTTTGCTTTTTGAAGTCCGACTTTGGCTCAATAATACCAACAATCATTGGAGAAAAAGTGTGACAATGCTCCCAAAGGATGCGTTTGGACTTATCCGTGAAGCCACGGACATTCCAAGTAAAGAAATTCATTAAGAAAAACCTATTCGGAGGCGGCATTCGCCGCTTCCACTTCATCAGCCCAACTTTGCGAGGCTATATTACTCATGGATCTAGAGCTGCGAGAATCACCACAATCCACCATAAAATCCCTCGGATGACCCCCAGCATCAAACGCAGCCTTGAGCTTACTGTCAATCAGCCTTACTGAATTCGGATTTGGCATCACCAGCGGCTTTCACTTCATCAGCCCAACTTTGCGAGGCTATATTACTCATGGATCTAGCGCTGCGAGAATCACCACGATCCACCATAAAATCCCTCGGATGACCCCCACAGCATCAAACACAACCTTGAGCTTACTGTCAGTCAGCCTTACTGAATTCAGATTTGGCATCACCGGCGGCTTCCGCAATCGGCTTTTGATGCTATCATCAATAGGAGGTTTTTTCAAATGATCGGTTTTTGGAGGCCGCCCACGAGGCTTTTTAACTTGTTCCTACGCAGCAAACTCACTCACCCGCTGAACTTTCATTTTATTCTCCAGAGCCAACACCTTCTTTTGACGACCCAAATCAGCCTCATGAACTCCAGCGCTTCCTTGTTCAGAGCCAAAACTGTCCGTATTTTTTATTTCATTCTCAGAAATAAGCTGCCTACTGCCTAATTCATACCATCTCTCCGTCATTTCGTCTTCCTGTCCCACAGGAGGAGAACCATTGTTCACAACATCCTGCAACTTATCCTCCACTCTAATCGACTGTTGTTCCACCTCCCTTAGCTGTGGAGACTTTGGCCAGTTAGACTCCGTCGCCAAAGCCTCTTTCTCGCCAGAGCTCATAGGAAACATTGGCAGGTTAGATGCCGTCGCCAACGTCCCCTCATTTCCTGAAAAAACCTGAGACTTATGCTGGTTTGGTGCCGTGGTCAGAGTCTCACCGCTGCTATCCGGAGAGCCATGACAAACCCTCAGGGAGGCTCTATCCTTTTGCTCGTTTCCACAAGCTGAAATATCACACCTTGTCTGCATTCTGGAACCCTTAGAGGGTGACAAAACATCATCATCGGACACATAATCTTCAACCACACCATCATTTTGAGAAAACACTTTCGCCAATAAGTCTGGTCCAGATAGCTCCTTCTCCTGCGCTGTGCTTTCACCCTCTTCGAGGATCTTAAAGCCATTAGTATGAGGAGTGTCAAGGTTATTCCTCGGCCTCCAGTGAGACACTTTCTTGGCCTGAACAAAACCATCATCCGGAGGCTCACTCCTCATAGTCTCAGTCATCATCGGAACAACTTCAGAAGAGTGTCCAGCAGTCCGAGTAATTTCAGTAGTCGGAGCTCCAGCATGCGCCTCAGTAGTATTGATTTTATTCTCCGCCGGCTTAACTCGTCGACATTTATCCCTACTATGCCCGGTAATCTTACATTGAGAGCAAAAAAGAGGCAACTGCTCGTAGTAAAATTCCACGTAGTAAGAAGCGTCATCCCCTTGCACAAGCATACTCTCTTGAAGAGGTAACGCAAGGTCAACTTCAACAAGAATTCTGGAAAAATGTCCAACATCCCCGTAAGCAGAAGCTCCATCCATTTTAATAGCAGTTCCAACGACATTACCAATTGCTGTAAAAACTTCAGGATGCCAAAGTTCAACAGGAAGATAATAAATACGAACCCAGACTTGGCAAAGGGAGGAAATTTCTTTATACGGATTGAAACCTTTCGCCCATTCTCTCAACCTAAGAGATCCTTGCGACAGCTCCCAAAGTAATCTAGCTTGAGCAATCTTCTTGTCCTCCAAGTTTTGAAACTTAAGCGTAAAGAAACCCTTGCTCATAGGTATAAGTTTCCAGTCCGTAGTAATCTGCCATAACGCTTGTAACTCATCTTTCAATTCCAAAGTAGGCCGCGATTTATCTCCTTTTTTGAGTAGAAGACGTCCAATCATAGAAAACTTATACTCCTCTTGTCGGGTTTTACAGAATTCAGTAGGCAACTTAAGAATAAAGCCATGATCCGAAGCTTGCGCCCTCAGCGCCGTGAAACGATGCGCAAAAACCTCTGGTCTCCTTTTTAGTTTGGGAACAGTTGCCATCGCGTAAGATTGACGACCCGCTTCAATAGGGTTATCCTGTGCAACAATATTATCAGTCGCAGCACGCAAAGAAGATGTTGTCCGAATAGAATCAGACGCCAAAATGTTCTCTTGCATTGTTATAGAGTTCATCCGGGGATTTGGCCGGTTAGAAGCCGTCGCCAAAGCCCCCTCCACATCAGAAGTCCTCGGAGACCTTGGCCGGTTATATGCCGTCGCCAAGATCCCTTCCACATCAGAAATCCTCAGAGAATTTGGCCGGTTGGATGCCGTCGCCAAAGTCTCTTCCACGTCAGAAGTCCTGGGAGACCTTGGCCGGTTAGACGCCGTCGCCAAGGTCTCGCTATTCACGATCGAACCGATACTCACAGAAACCCTAGTGTGCGGAGAGGTAGCCGGATTGCCATGGCAAGCATGCCGAGAAGGAGAGAAGTTGTTGGAGACAGGGGGAAGATTCTGTTGGATTTGTATACTGAAAGCAAGAACGTTTTATGCTTGTATACAATATTTCCTAAGTTCACTATCTAATCTCCTATCTGATTGTGTTCAGGATTGCATATGTATGTTCTTTATCTCAATATAAGTAGATTATATGGTGTGTTGTAGATCACAGAAGACCATATAATTGGAATAACCTTAAGAGATATAATATGATCACAGCCGAAATAACTCTAGGACAAGTTATTGGTTTAGGCTGCAGTATAGATGGAAGTAGTTTGTCTTGGCTACTTGTCTATACTGGTACGTCATTACGTATTGATAGGACCACAGTTTGAGATGTATTCTTCTATCTGACTTAAGTGAAGAATCAAGATCTCGGTGACTTATAAATCTTAATACTAATAAGTATTCAGATATATATGTTAACTCGTATATCACTTTGACTTACTATGGGTGAAGGTTATATACTAACTCGAGTACTCTGTATCTTGGGTGATAGCGGTTGATATATGATATTTGATTATCTGTATTAGTACCCGTATCCGGTATAGGATAATGACATCCCCTTAAGGAGCTCAATAAGGTTTATTACGCTAAACCCTGCAGGTTGATTAAGTTCAGGCGTAATAATAAAGTTTGAGTGGTACTGCTTAAGGATTATAAAGAGATTAATTAATTTAAGCTGTCAGAGCTCTAATTAATTAATGGATGTCGGATATTTTAAATACGGAGATTTAATAAGTCTAAATACAAGCCCCGACTCATCACCGGCAATAAAGGGGTAAGTCAGTATCGGTTCTCTAGTGGAATGAACTGATATTTATAAATTAATTATGGTCTGGGCTGACCATGGATGAATTAATTTATTTGAGGCCCATCTTTATTCCTTGTATCTGGTCCCTGGGCTGGCCCAATGTCTCCTAGCCCAAGAAGACAGAATTTTCGGCCCTCACTAAGATTGTGGCGCCTCCTCCCCTTTTCTGTATTATTAAATACAGCTGTCAGCTCTCAGGAAAAGACTGATAAAAATTAGGGTTTTTGAGAGCAGAGGGAGGCGCAGGAAACGTGTGTGGCCATTCTGTCTTGGGAATTTCCATAGCTCGTTGTCCATCTAACGTTGGGAATTGAGCAGGATACAGTCGAGAAGATCAGAGCTGGAGTCAGATTTTCGCAGGAAACCAAGTTCTGGCAGTCTCTGTAAAACGGCCATAACTTCCTCCACAGAACTCCGATTCAGACGAATCAGGCGGCCATGGAAAGCTCTTTCGAAGACGAAGAAGTCGTATTTCTGTACAAAATACGATTGGAGGTCGTTTGAGGGGTCAAACGGAGCGTTGAAGTTGGCTGACCTGTTCAGCGACAGATTGACGAATTCTTAGGAATTCTTCAGGTATTTCTGAACTCCAACGTGCAGCTGTTAAATTCATAGGAGCATGTTAGGATTAATCGTTGTATGATAAATTAATAATAATTTAAGAAACGATCATCGGGCAAAGCGGAACGTTAATTCAGTTTAATATTCCTTCAGATTCAGCCCCGCCTTATCGTGAAGCATCGCCGGCGAAGAACCAGCGGTCGTCGACAAATTTTGCATGTTGACGGCTAGGGTTTCTCAAACGCAAAAGTCATCGCTCTCTCTCCATTATTTCGCCATGGTAATACGCTAGTCTATTCAATCCCACATCAACTTTTTATAAACATCATCAAATGAATATTTATATAAAAATATATATCTATTATCACAACCTACATTTAATTGGCGAAAGTGATTAAGATTAATATTATTTCAAATATTGTACTATTAATTTAATTTGATCATATCAAATTAATTAAAAAAATAATTTATATATAAACTATTTCATATGCTATAATAATAAAAATAACATAAAATAATTATAAATGATGATATAAAATAATTCCGGATAGGTTAGACGCTCGTCTAAACTAAAATTCCAATTTCTATAAGATTCCCCTAGCCCCAAAATCATTAAGCAAAAAATAAAGATTCCCGACAAATAAAATTTTGTCTTCTGCCCCAACACTATTTTTGTATTCTCATACAATTTATATTGTTAACACTAAAATATATTCTTTTAATTTATGTGGAGAATCTCACTTAAGCCATCAAATTTACACCACATCTCAACTGCCATACTTTTGTAAACGCCATAAACTATTTTTCTTTTTACTAAATCATAATTAAACAGCAACAAATGGGCATTTCTTAATTTCTTCTATAAGATTCCTCTAGCCCCAAAAACTTAACGGCGCAACAAATAAAGATTCCTGACATATTGATAAAGCACGGTATCAACACCTAAACTAGAAAGCAATAAACGACACATAGATTTACGTGGTTCGGTCATAAAGACCTACGTCCATGGGAGTTCTTCATTGGTTTCACTATATTGAGAGTGTTTACATATTACAAGCGTAGCGCTAGAATGAATTGATCCCCCTAATGCTTATGCTAAACCTTCTATTTATAGATGACTAATTGGGCCTAATACTAAAGCCCACGAAACAGAGAAATGGAGCCCAACTCGGTGGTAAAGTTAGCTCTGGCAAGGTTGTCTCTGACTCTCTGGCAGAGCTGGTAGCTCTGCTCTGGCAGCGCGGTTCCTCTGACTCTGGCGGGCTGGTAGCTCTGCCCTGGCAGCGCGGTTCCTCTGACTCTGGCAGAGCTGGTAGCTCTACTCTGGCAGCGTGGTTCCTCTGACTCTGGCAGAGCTGGTAGCTCTGCTCGGGCAGGGCTAGTAGCTCTGCTCTGGCGGGACGGTTCCTCTAACTCTGGCAGGGCTGGTAGCTCTGCCCTGGCAGTGCGGTTCCTCTGACTCTGGCAGAGCTGGTAGCTCTGCTCTAGCAGCGCGGTTCCTCTGACTCTGGCAGAGCTGGTAGCTCTGCTCGGGCAGGGCTGGTAGCTCTACTCTGGCGGGATGGTTCCTCTGATTCTGGCAGGGCTGGTAGCTCTGCTCTGCTCCTCGGCAGAGCTGTGGTCTGCTTTGCTCCTCGGCAGAGCTGTAGTCTAGTAGCTTAGCGTTGCGCTCTTCGTATTCATTTACATCCCAAGTCTTTAGTTAAACCTGCACTGGTTAGTTTACTTAATAATAATAACAGTAACAAAAATAAGGTAAAATAGGCTTGGATTACTGAGCACAGGGCTGATGAATATTCCAGTCCTCATCTGCTACTCTTCCCTGGTCTAGTTCAACAGTGTTATCTTTGTTCAACTAGTGGTGTGTGGTGTTGTTATGATGTTGATGATTCCTCTGATCAGCTTCTATTCGTTTATGTTGTTGAGGTATGGGTGATTCATCTGTTTTGCGTTGCTCTGGCTTTTTCTTTGTATGCATTTCTCCGACTCTTCCCTCGTGCTGGCTGGAATACTCTGCGCGGAGCATAGCTGGTCATAGGGACCCAGCCAACATTTGCGGCTTACGATTAAGAAAGAACCTTTTGCGCGGAGCATGGATGATTCGGGGGATGCATCCAACTTTCGCGGGTTATGATTAAGAGAACACCCTGCACGGAGCATAGACGGTCAAAGGGACCCGCCTAACTTTCGTGGCTTACGGTTAAAATGAACCCTCTGCACGGAGCATGGATGATCCGGGGGATGCATCCAACTTTCGCGACTTACGATTAAGAGAACACCTTGCACGGAGCATAGACGGTCAAAGGGACCCGCCTAACTTTCGTGGCTTACGGTTAAGAGAACCCTCTGCGCGGAGCATGGATGATCCGGGGGATGCATCCAACTTTCACGGCTTACGATTAAGAAAACATCCTGCACGGAGCATAGACGGTCAGAGAGACCCGCCTAACTTTCGTGGCTTATGGTTAAAACGAACCCTCTACGCGGAGCATGGATGATCCGGGGGATGCATCCAACTTTTGTGGCTTACGATTAATATAACACCCTGCACGGAGCATAGATGGTCAAAGGGACCCGCCTAACTTTCGTGGCTTACGGTTAAAACGAACCCTCTGCGCGGAGCATGGATGATCCGGGGGATGCATCCAACTTTCGCGGCTTACGATTAAGAGAACACCCTGTACGGAGCATAGATGGTCAAAGGGACCCGCCTAACTTTCGTGGCTTATGGTTAAAACGAACCCTCTCTCTATTCTACTGTGTTGTACTCTGCTTTTCAGCTCTGCCATTTAGCTCTGATTTTCAGATCTGCTTTTAAGCTCTGCCCATTTGGCTCTGCTTTTCAGCTCTGCCCATTTAGCTCTGATATTCAGCTCTGTTTTTCAGCTCTGCCCATTTAGCTCTGCTTTTTAGCTCCAGAAATATGATAGAATTAATTCCATAATCAAAGCAAGAATCATAGCTATATTGGTTCTGGAATCATAACAAAATCAAGCCAGCTTTGAACAATACAATGATTCAGCCCAACAAAATCGTAGTAGCAACGACTTAACTACGTCGAAGCCATCTCAGAGTCAATTCACACATGCAACTTCAATTTTTATTTTCCCCAATCAGTTCAAAGCGAGACCAAATTTAAGGAGAGATAGCTTAGCTTGACATGGTAGCTTCATTTTCCGGTGATCGGTAATGAGCGCGGCTACGGCACATAACCTGCCCTTCCCTTCGACAAGTAATCGACGGCTTGCCTCCTTTGAGAGATCCGAACAGATCGGGCTATATAGTATCAGGCGATGACAAGACAGATGATTTAGTTCCTCAGGTCAAAGAACCATCGGGGCCTTCCTCGGCCCTCAATCAATCCCATATCTGAAAATTAGACATAATTTGTTGGGAAAATACAGATTGATTGAGAGAGTTGGGGGTTTTCCCCTTTGCCCATGATCTGCGAGCCTTTATTGCTCGTTAAAACTCAAAGAAATCCATCCGGCGAAGGAAGTCTTGGGGATTTTGGAGATTGGGCCTGATTGTGAACCAGCGACTGCGACAATTTGACGGAACCGCGTCTCAAAGAGAGGAAGGCAGTGAACGCCCATGAGCAGTGAAACACGGTGGTCAAACTCAGGTTTTCTGGCTAGAAGTTGAGACAGAGGAGGTCCGATCTGAATTTGTGACAGGAGAAAGAGCGAGGCTGGATCCGATCTGGAACCGAGCCGCATCTCAAAGAGAATGAGGCTAAATCTGTGACCAGCGGCGGTGCACACCGGAATTTTGAGAAGGCGGTGGTTATCGGAAGATGTTTGCCAATGAAGTTTCTCTATGGAGAGAGAGATCACTGATTCCAAAATTTGTGATACAGCTTGAGATTCTTTGTTCGTCGATCTGGAGAAAAACGAAATACCGAGAGAGAACCACTCTTTTTTGGAGATAAAATTGGAATTGAAACTAAACGGCCCTTTGTGGCCAGAAACTGGAAAAGAAAACCGCCGAAAAACTTTTAAGATCAGATCTTAGACTTTTTTCTTTTTTTTGGTAGGCTCGTCAGAACTCACGACTAGCCCCGATTCGTTCCCACAGACGACGCTAGTTGATAAAGCACGGTATCAACACCTAAACTAGAAAGCAATAAATAACACATAGATTTACGTGGTTCGGTCATGAAGACCTACGTCCACGGGAGTTCTTCGTTGGTTTCACTATATTGAGAGTGTTTACATATTACAAGCGTAGTGTTAGAATGAATTGATCCCCCTAATGCTTATGCTAAACCTTCTATTTATAGATGACTAATTGGGCCTAATACTAAAGCCCACGAAACAGATAAATGGAGCCCAACTCGGTGGTAAAGTTAGCTATGGCAAGGTCGTCTCTAGCAGAGCTGGTAGCTCTGCTCTGGCAGCGCGCTTCCTCTGACTCTGGCAGGGCTGGTAGCTCTGCCCTGACAGCGCGGTTTCCTCTGACTCTGGCAGAGCTTGTAGCTCTGCTCTGGCAGCGCGGTTCCTCTAACTCTGGCAGAGCTAGTAGCTCTGCTCGAGCAGGGCTGGTAGCTCTGCTCTGGCGGGACGGTTCCTCTAACTTTGGCAGGGCTAGTAGCTCTGCCCTGGCAGCACGGTTCCTCTGACTCTGGCAGAGCTGGTAGCTCTGCTCTGGCAGCGCGGTTCTGCAGACTCTGGCAAAGCTGGTAGCTCTGCTCGGGCAGGGCTGGTAGCTCTGCTCTGGCGGGACGGTTCCTCTGACTCTGGCAGGGCTAGTAGCTCTGCTCTGCTCCTCGGCAGAGCTGTGGTCTGCTCTACTCCTCGGCAGAGCTGTAGTCTGCTCTACTCTGCTCTGCTCCTCGGCATAGCTGTGGTCTGGTAGCTTAGCGCTGCGCTCTTCGTATTCATTTATTATCCCAAGTCTTTAGTTAAAATTGCACTGGTTAGTTTACTTAATAACAATAACAGTAACAAAAATAAGGTAAAATAGGCTTGGATTACTAAGCACAGCGCTGATGAATATTCCAGTCCTCATCAGCTACTCCCCCCTGATCTAGTTGAACAGTGTTCTCTTTGTTCAACTAGTGGTGTGTGGTGTTGTTATGATGTTGATGATTCCTCTGATCAGCTTCTATTCGTTTATGTTGTTGAGGTATGGGTGATTCCTCTGCTTTGTGTTGCTTGACTCAACCTAGAACACCTCTAGTTTGACTTGCAATAGAACAAGGACATCCTAGTGATGGTAAGTTGACCCAGTGTCATCTCTCAAGGAAAGTCTTTAAGGGCTTTTAATTATGTCACAACGAAAGCTATAAATTTAAGATTATTAAACTAAAACATGAAAAGTAAATTAACATGAATTTAAACTTAACTAGGCGAAAAGGAATTATTAACTAACACTTGTAATTTAAACTTAACTAAAAACTTAATCTTAAAATTATCTAGGCGTGAAACTATTAAACCCTAGGCAATAATTAAACGCATAAAAGTAAAGGAATTAACTAGGCAAATTGAATTTAAATAACTTTAATTAAAACTTCTAATCTAATCTATCTAGGCAGAAACTAAAGTGCATAATTTAAAGAAAGCATCATAAAAACGCATAAGTAAATTTGCAGAATTTAAAGAAAGCATGGGTGAAAGCAAATAAATCAACTTGATTAAAGAAATACCGTAAATTCGTCTCGAGAAGTAATCTGTCACGTAATTACAACTCTAAACGGGAACTACTCTAAAACATGAATTAAAAGAATTATAAACTAAACTAACTAGAACAGAAATCGAAACTAGAACTATGAAAGCAATAAACCTAAACTTTGGCTGCCTAGCGGAAACTAAAGATTAGGGCAAGGGGAATAACTAACTAAGTGCCGGAGGCAAGAGTGTTTTACAATGAATAACTAAGCCCTATTTATAGACTTCAAAATCCTCTTGATCACCATGAAAGTTGCCATGCAAAATTGAACTCTTAAAGGCAATAGAATCGTGTAAAATAAGGTAAGTCCAGCTGGCAACGCACTCTTCAAGTAATCTCCATTCTGGCCGAATTCGCGGCTCTCGCCAGCGGAACGGTTTCCGCTCTGGATTCGATTTCTCTGGCACTTATGATTCCAGCAGCGAAGTGATTTCTCTGGCGCTTCATTCCTCTGGCGCTTCATTCCTCTGGCATATTGATTCCTCTGATGATGATGATTTCGCTGCTCTGTCTTTTCATTTCTCTGGTGACTTCGCTGCTCTGGTCTTTTGATTCCTCTGCTCTGGACTTTGATTCCTCTGGATCTGGAGATTGACTTCGCTGTTCTGGCTTTCTCCCCTCTGACTCGTGATTTCGCTGTTCTGGCTCTGGCGCACTTCTATGCTCTGGAGATGTCGGCTCTGTTCTGGAGCATTTCTCTGGCTTCCCATTTCGCTGCTCTGGCATGCGGGGCTTCGCTTCTCTGACGTGCCAGAGTATGCACAAAAACGTAATTCTTAGCCCAAACTCTCCAAAATTTGCACTCTTCATCTCGAAAACCTAAATCTCCTGCAAAGCATAAAATACACCATAAAACGCACCAATTTCCAGAAGATTTAACTTAAAATAAAGCTCATATAAACCCCAAAATTTAGAACAATTAAGCATAAATCATTGCTCTGGCTTTTCCTTTGTATGTGTTTCTCCGACTCTTCCCTCGTGCTGGCTGGAATACTCTGCGCGGAGCATAGCTGGTCATAGGGACCCAGCTAACTTTCGCGGCTTACGATTAAGAAAGAACCCTCTGCGCGGAGCATGGATGATCTGGGGGATGCATCCAACTTTCGCGGCTTACGATTAAGAGAACACCCTGCACGAAGCATAGACGGTCAAAGGGACCTGCCTAACTTTCGTGGCTTACGATTAAAATGAACCCTCTCTCTGTTCTATTGTGTTGTACTCTGCTCATTCAGGCGAGTCCGTTTGACCGTCTATGCTTCGTGCAGGGTGTTCTCTTAATCGTAAGCCGCGAAAGTTGGATGCATCCCCCGGATCATCCATGCTCCGCGCAGATGGTTCGTTTTAACCGTAACCCACGAAAGTTAGGTGGGTCCCTTTGGCCGTCTATGCTCCGTGCAGGGTGTTCTCTTAATCGTAAGTCGCAAAAGTTGGATGCATCCCCCGGATCATCCATGCTCCGCGCAGAGGGTTCGTTTTAACTGTAAGCCATGAAAGTTAGGCGGGTCCCTCTAACCGTCTATGCTCCGTGCAGGATGTTCTCTTAATCGTAAGCCGCGAAAGTTGGATGCATCCCCCAGATCATCCATGCTCCGCACAGAGGGTTCTCTTAACCGTAAGCCACGAAAGTTAAGCGGGTCCCTTTGACCGTCTATGCTCCGTGCAGGATGTTCTCTGAATCGTAAGCCGCGAAAGTTGGATGCATCCCCCGGATCATCCATGCTCCGCACAGAGGGTTCTTTCTTAATCGTAAGCCGTGAAAGTTAGCTGGGTCCCTATGACCAGCTATGCTCCGCGCAGAGTATTCCCTCCAGCATGAGGGAAGAGTCGGAGAAATGCATACAAATGAAAAGCCAGAGCAACGCAAAGCAGAGGAATCACCCATACCTCAATAACATAAACGAATAGAAGCTGATCAGAGGAATCAACATCATAACAACACCACACACCACTAGTTGAACAAAGAGAACACTGTTCAACTAGACCAGATGGGAGTAACTGATGAGGACTGGAATATTCATTAGCGCTGTGCTTAGTAATCCAAGCCTATTTTACCTTATTTTTGTTACTGTTATTATTATTAAGTAAAATAACCAGTACAGGTTTAACTAAAGACTTGGGATAATAAATGAATACGAAGAGCGCAGCGCTAAGCTACCAGACCACAGCTCTGCCGAGGAGTAGAGCAGACTACAGCTCTGCCGAGGAGCAGAGCAGACCACAGCTCTGCCGAGGAGAAGAGCAGAGCTACCAGCCCTGCCAGAGTCAGAGGAACCGTCCCGCCAGAGCAGAGCTACCAGTCCTGCCCGAGCAGAGCTACCAGCTCTGCCAGAGTCAGAGGAACCGCGCTGCCAGGGCAGAGCTACTAGCCCTGCCAGAGTCAGAGGAACCGCGCTGCCAAAGCAGAGCTACCAGCTCTGCTAGAGAGTTAGAGACGATCTTGCCAGAGCTAACTTTACCACCGAGTTGGGCTCCATATCTCTGTTTCGTGGGCTTTAGTATTAGGCCCAATTAGTCATCTATAAATAGAAGGTTTAGCATAAGCATTAGGGGGATCAATTCATTCTAGCACTACGCTTGTAATATGTAAACACTCTCAATATAGTGAAACCAACGAAGAACTCCCGTGGACGTAGGTCTTCATGACCGAACCACGTAAATCTATGTGTTGTTTATTGCTTTCTAGTTTAGGTGTTGATACCGTACTTTATCACATATGTTACAATAAATTCATATATGTGTAAATTCATATATTTCAATATAATTCATATATTTTTATACATGTGAAACCCAAGTATATTTTTATATTTCAATATAATTCATATATTTCAATAACAAGTATATTTTTATATACTTGTTATTAATAATACTAGTATTATACCCGTGCGATGCACGGTCTACATTTATGTAAAATTTTACATATGCTTATAAATAATATAAAAATAATAAAATAATACAGTAAAAATCTCTTAATTTTGAAAAACCACCCTGTAAATTTTAAGTATAGCTATAATGTTCATCATCTCCACAAATTAAGATTTTTTAGGCCTATCGATCAATAACCATTAATACTAACAATGACTAAAAATATGTCTCTTTAAGTATCTCTTACTTTTACTAATCATTATTGCATAACCCACCATTAATAAAAAATTTCGCCATTAGAAATTGAATGATAATCTCGAATCCAACGACATCAGTGATAATTGAGGTATATCAACCATTTCCAGTAGCTTTCCTCCAAATCTCGCAAATAAAATCAGAGTTTGCTTATTAATTCACTACATGCAGTAACTGAGGTATAGTTGGAGCTACATCTGTAATCTTGGCTATGCCGTCCTATTGCTTCTATAGTATTAAAATAACACCTATAGTCAAAACAACTCCCTTCTATACATTAAAACATCGGTATTATTGGAGCTACGTCTATAAATAAAGTATAGGTACCATCTTCACCTTGTCTTTATATATCAAAATTTTCAAACTTCAACCATTAGTGTTGGGAACTTAATGGAATATCCTAATCCTTGTTTTGATGATACCAAAATCCATAGGCTTTAATTGTAATAGACTAGAACTGTTCGAACTCAAGTGTTAGAGTTCTTTTCTAGTTTTGTTGTTGTTCTGAAGACTGAATACTAAAGGACGAAGGATTGAAGACTGAAGACTGAAGTTGCCAACTGAAGTATCAGTTGAAGAATCAGTCTTGAACTGATTACTTAATGCGTGCCACGTGGAATCAACGGACTGATACTAAAGTCAAGTATCAGTTAAACATTCTTCCTCAGACTGAACCTCCAACGTTCAAAGGAAGCCACGTACTCCAAAAAGTACAGCCACATTAAATGCAGAGATCTCAGGATCATCATTTCTCTGCAGAGGTCATTCCTATTTGGTGGCTACTTTATCAGAGACATCGCATCTCCTGCTCTTCAACATAGCCGTTCTCACCAAACAAGGAACCTCGAAGATTGAAGCCTCAGTCCAAATTCAAATTGCTCTCCAACGGATGAAATCTTGAAGACCATCTCTGCCAACGGATCTATTCAAGACCTCTCCAATAAATAGCACTCGAGGATCACTTCAATCTTCACCGATTCAACGACATAAGCTGAAACTCTGCCAAAATTATTTCTCAGCCAAAGCTTAACCTCTCCAAAACTTGAATCGAAGAAGAGAATACCAACGCCAAAAATCAGTCACTGCTGATTACATTTATTCTCTTAGACCTTAGGCAAACCTCTGTTTACCCAGAGCCTAGGTCAAAACTAACTCCAAAGAACTTGTTCTTTGAAGTTTAGTTGGCAAGATTTCAAACCTCCATTCGACCGATAGAATCGAGTGTTTGAGTAGAAAAGGAGTTGAGGAAGGTACTCTGACTCCATAAGATTTGATAAACATACATTTTTACCTCTTGGTGTGTCATATTTGATGTTTAGTTATGAGGATTTTGTGTGTTTGACGTTTATTTGAGCTTATATTGGTTTATGGTCAAGAACTTGTCACTTGCTTGTTGTTTGAACGAATTTTCAGAAATGATGAAGCAGATTTTGGAAGAATTGGCTGAAATATAAGTTGTAGTTCGTCTCAAGAGGAGTTCGTGAGCACAAACGGATCATAAATCGGAGTTCGAACGAGGGAGAACGAGCAAAAACAAAATTGCTGCGCAAAGTTGTCAGAACCTCGTGGCGCCTCATGCGGGCTGGGCGCGCGGCCGCGCCTCGGGCCGCGTGACAGCACAGATTTTGCGCGATTTTTCTATTATTTCAGCTATTTTTTGATTCTACACGGTTTTGACCTATATTTTGAGACCTAGGGCATATAAATACTCCCCAGAAACATATTGAAAGAACCTTTTATCACTTCTATCATATTTTTACTTTTCTTGAGAGCTGTGAGAGATTGAGAACGGAGCAAGAGCAAGATTGAAGATTCTCAACTTTACTACGGTTTCATTGTTGAATGTTTTACAGTTTTATTGAGATATTGATTTTTAGTCATATGTCTATGTGTGGCTAAAATCCCTTTTTCCCAGGGTTTTAGGGAGTAGACATGATTTGAATTTCTGACTGTTTGATTCAATTAATTGAGATTGTTATTCATTTTTCTGTTCTTGTTATAATTGCTTGCTTTATTGCTTGATCACCAATTTAGCATAATCATTGGTTTTAATTTGAGATCGGGAGATGATGATTATTACCTGACACTACAAAAAAAACGGTTTTTAGTGGCAACAATACGAGTGACGATCATATTTCTGTCACTACAAATAGCTTTTCAGTGACAAAAAAAATCATTGTCACAAAATAATGTATCAGTGACAAAAAATTTTATTGTCGATAATTTTTGTCACTATATATTAGTGACGAATCGAGTATTGTAACTATAAATATGCATGTAGTGACGGTACGATATACCGTTGCAAAATAGTGTAGTAGTGACATATTTAATTGTTGTCAGTATTTATTGTCACTACATGTTAGTGATGATCTTATTTTTATCACTACAAAACATATGTATAGTGACAATATTATGTATCGTGACAATATAATGTAATAGTGATAAATTATATTGTTGCGGATATTTAATGTCACTGTATAGTAGTGACAATTATATTTTTATCACTACAAGTTTGAAAATAGTGACAACACGTATTAATATCACAAAATAACATAATAGTGTCAAATTTTGTTGCTGTCATTATTTATTGTCACTATATATTAGTGACACTTGTTAATTTGTCAGTATAAATATTTTTATAGTTACAATAATTTATTTTCGTCACAATGATTATAACAGTGATGAATTGTATTATTGTCATTATTTAATGTCACTATACGTCTGTGATGATTGTTAAATTTGTCACTGCAATCATATAAATAGTGACAATATATTATGGTGTCACCGCAAAGTGCAATAGTGACATACGATATTAATTATTCTTATTTATTGTCACTAAATTTCTTTGTTAAGTTGTGACAGTCGTTTCACTCGTCACCAAAAAATTCATTAGTGACAAACTCAATTGTTGGCGGGATGTATTGTCACTATATGTCACAAAAATAACAATGATATTATAAATATTAAGAAATGCGATGATAATATACAAATTAATTTGTATTTTAATACGAATTAGTTTGTAATTCTTCAACCACACTACTGCACATTAAACGTGATCACGTTTATAATAAAAAAAGCATAATGCAATGAATTGATATGCTAATATCAGGCTTTGGTTCACAAAGATTATTGCTCAGAAGACATGATCAAGCTAATTATGAAATATGTGTATTGCTCAGAAAACGTGATCACGCTTATTATGAAATAAGGTGTATTGCTCAGAAAATGTGATCACGCTTATTATGAAATTAGGAGTATTGCTCAGAAAATGTGATCACGCTTATTATGAAATAAGAGTATTGCTCAGAAGACGCGATCACGCTTATTATGAATACAGTATTGTTCAGAAGACGTGATCACGTTTATTATATATGAAATAAGAGTCAATCTTGTTTAAATAATTCTCGTAACAACAAATATATTAAAATAATAACAAAAAAACATCATAAATCATCTTCGTTGTCGTCAATCTTCTCCTTCTCTTCATCCTCCTCCTCCTCATCATCATCATCATCTTCTTGTTCTTCTTCATCTCATTCTTCTTCTTCTTCTTCTTCTGCTTGAGGATGCTCTTTTCTTGGTGTTATTGTTGTTGTGGAGATGGTTGATCCCGGGACATCATTTCGACACCATTCGACAAAATCATTATTAGGTTGAATCATGCCGATTGTAGAATGTGATTCATTTTGCTGATAAGACCCATTACTCACTACACATTCATCCTCCTTATTCTCAACCACATTCCATATATTGCGCGCTTGTGCTCGGATAACAACTTTCCAATCATTGCCAAGTTTTATGTCATTAACATAATAAACTTGTTCTGCTTGAGTTACCAACACATATGGCTCATTTGTCTTCCATGGTTTTGATAAGTTGACACTTGTATAATTGTGTTTGTCCTTTTGCACTGACTTGCCTTCATACCAATCACACTTGAACAACGTCACCTGATTATTTCCAAAATAGTCCAACTGAACTATATCCACCAACACGCCGTAGTATTCTTGAAATCCCATGTCATCTTCAACTTTCACAACCATACCACAGTTTTGAGTTTTTTTCCCCAAATCATGTCGCTTAGTATTAAACCGCAACCCATTCACTGTACAACCCTCACAATGAGTTACTCTTTTATCAGGACCACTAGCCAAGTGTACTAAACCCTCATGAAATCGTTCTTTTTCTTCATCTGATGCCAATGTGATCTAATGGAGAACATAAATTAGATGACGAGATAATAAATAATAACAAGGGAAATATTAACTACACTTACTCGTTGGTCGAACCATTTTGTAAAAGTTTGATCATGCTCCTTTTCCACATCAATACATCCATTTCGTATCAGCATCTCCTTATGCTCACTACAAATATTACACATAATATTAGATTGTCTTATGCCTTATTTTCACGTGCTAAAAATTTAAATTAAATCTATCTTCTACAGTAATTTTATTTTATTATTAGGAGTACTTAATAATTTACTTATGATAATGAATACTAAAAAATAAATGGATAAGGTACGTACCTAATAAACTCCATCACTTCATCGCAATTCTTTAAAATATAGGTGTGCATCTGCTTTAGTGATATGTCATCAAAATAGTCATATACACCTTTTCCTAAGATACGAGTGTTCTCAGAAAAAACAAACAAGCTGTTTTGTGCTATATCTTTGCGTTTTTCATAATTACGCTCCACTTTGTTGAATTGTGTCTCAATATCATTCATATACATAGAGCAAAATGTTATGCATTCTTCAGCAATATAGCCCTCTGCCATTGATCCTTCTGGATGTGCTCTGTTAGTAACATATTGCTTCAATCTATATCAGTACCTAAAACAAATGTTATAAAAATAAGCAAAATAAAATAATAGTTTTTTTATCATGAATTTAAAATATAATGTGAATAAAAATGTAACTTCTAACCTCTCAATAGGATACATCCATCGGTATTGTACTGGTCCCCCTAAAATTGCCTCTCGTGCAAGATGAATGGGTAGATGCATCATAATATCAAAAAAGTTTGGAGGAAAAATCATCTCCAACTTACATAAGGTCATCGCAATTTGATCTTCAATACTATCCAAATCCATTCTTTTCAATGTTCTCGAGCATATTTGTCGGAAAAAATGGCTGATTTCATGCAACGCTTCATACACACTGTTATTTAACAAACCACGCACTGAGATCGGCAATAATTGCTGTAAAATCACATGACAATCATGAGTTTTCAGTCCTGTGATATGACATGTCGAAGCGTTAACACGTTTTGACAAACTCGAAGCATACGCATCAGGATACTTTACTGAGGCTAAGAATGAACACAACTTTCTTTTCTCAGTCATAGTCGGTGAATAGCATGCTGGAGGAACCATATACGAATTTCCTCTTAACTTTGGATGTAATTCATGCCTTATGCCCATTTCCTGCAAGTCAAGTCTAGCATTGATATTATCTTTTGTCTTCCAACGCGTGTCTAACAACGTACCTAGAATACTGTCGCACACATTCTTTTCAATGAGAAGAGATGTGACCACTCAGCTCAATAATTCTAATATATATAGAGATTAGATAGTAGATTTGCATAACAAAATCAGGAGATATACATGGAAATAGTCAAAAAAAAATCTAAAACAAATCTCAATAGAACGATGAACTTGTTTCGAAATTAATTGAAAATGATGGTACTTAAAAAGAAATGAAAAAAGAGACATGGAATTAGCTTGAAAGAGTCCAACGACATTAGAGATTCTTATAAAATAATCCTAAATTTATTTTGACATTTATTTTATTTTTCAATTTTTATTTTTTATTTTGCGAATTATATGTTAATTTTATTTATTTCTACTAATTTAGAGATTCCTTTCAAAGTATTCCTAGATTTGTTTTCATTTTTATATTTTTTTCAATTATTTAATAAAAAAATTCGAAAATGATTTAAAAAAAAAAGCGAAATACAAGAAAAAAGGTGTTTGGTGGATTTGAACCTAAGACACCAATAATATGTGAGTTATACTTTGCCACCTTGTCCGATAGTGGCAACCGCATTAGTGAAGCGTTAGAAAGAAAAATAAAATTAATTCAACTTCATTTCATTGAGTATAGTTATTTCGACTTCATTATTTACACTATAGTAGTTCATTTTTTTTATTATCAAATCGACTTCAATACTATATTATAATACATTGTCTACAAGTTTTATAACGAATAGTTGAATCGACCTGCTATACATAGTCTTGCAAGTGAAATACATTCATATCAACCATTTCACCTCATTTTATTATATTTTTCCTCAAAATCACTAATTTACTTTAAAATAATTAATAAATATTTAACGAATAGTTGAATCGACTTGTAATACATAGTCTTGCGAGTGAAATACATTCATATCAACCATTTCACCTCATTTTATTATATTTTTCCTCAAAATCGCTAATTTAACTTAAAATAATTAATAAATGTTTATTTTATAACGAATAGTTGAATAAAGAATTTGTTATACATAGTCTTGCAAACGAAATACATTCATATCATGATATCAACCATTTCACCTCCTTTTATTATATTTTTCCTCAAAATCACTAATTTAATTTAAAATAATTAATAAATATTTATTTTATAATGAATAATTGAATCGACTTGTTAAACATAGTTTTGGGTGCGAAATATATTCAAATGAACCATTTCACCTCATTTTATTACGTTTATCCTCAAATTCACTAATTTAACTTAAATTAATAATTAAATTTTAATTTTATAACTTATATGTAGAACTTTCCAAAAGAATATATATGTAGAGTTTGATTTAGCTTATAATATGAATTAGTTCGTATTATATTCTCTATCAAAATTATTGCAAAATAAACGTGATCATGCTTATAACAAGAAAAGCGTGTATAATGATTTGGCGTCAATAATATGTTTTGTTTTACAATTTGACCAAGAGTATTTAACAGAAAACGTGATCACGTTTATTACCAAAAAAAGGCAGACTTAATTAGCAGTGTCTTCAATATTTTTAGAGGCAATCCGTTAGTATATCTAAAAAAAAGAATTAAATTTATTTTGAAAAATATATGAAACGTGAAATTTAAATTTTTGGAGAAAATCTAAAACATAAAACTTACCGCCAATATCAAATATTTACCGCAAAATATAAAAGAATACATATTCACACGTTCTCATCCACTCACGTTCTCCCACTTCAGTCACCACTCAACAAATTAAACCCTATTCTTCTTCTCTCATTCTCAACTCACGTTATTCACTTTGCAGCAAATTTCTATACTTCTTCTCCTCATTCTCGTCTAAATCTTTGCTCTCCTGCAAACTACAAAATTATATTATTTTCTTTTGCATCTTCCCAACATCATGTCAAACGATCGCATCGTGAACACCTCGTGTAAGTTGTTATTTTTATTCATTGAATTTTTTTCCTTTTCAATTTTTTGATTTCTTTATATGAGAAATAATATATTTTTTCTCTCTACAGTTGATGAAATGGATGAAGATTTTCAAGAAGAGTTGGTGGAACCATCAATGGAGGAAACAATAATTTCACAACACGATACGGCTAATGGTTTTATTATTAATTTCATGTTTGTATGTAATGTATATTCCTATTGTGATTGGTTAGCTAAACCATAATATATATTTGATATAGGTGCGCCCAAACGGAAAGTCAGAGGTATTACGAAAGGCTTATCACTCCAAAAGAAATGTCAGCGTACTCCAAAATTAGACGTGATTATACATCCGACAAGAAATCGGATTGTTGGCGAGAATGCTAAAGACTTCAAGACAGAAGCGTGTGTGATGGTAAAACAATTTGCACAAGTTCAACACCCTCGTTGGAAAGACATCCCAATGGAAAACAAGAGGAAGATGTGGATTGGAATGAACATAGAACACATTTATTTTAATTCTAAAGGGAATTGGTAATTGCGAGGGCATTAATCCTAGGAACTTTTAGGAGTTACATGTTTGAAGTGTGATCCAGGGATGGTAGTCTTGCATGTAATCAACGGTTTGTATGCCTCGGGAGTGGGTATGAACTAGCTTAGAGATTTCCTTAGGAATCATCTCATTAATTGAATTGAACATGTTAGTTAGGAGAATCTGTTGAAACCTTTGCATTGGGAAATCTTCTCTTCTCTGTTTCTCTGTTTCGCAGCTTGATTTATTTTGTTTTCGGTATTTATTTATTTAATTTGTTTTCAAAATCAAAACTCTAAATTTTGTTTGCCCAGATAGAGTAGAATAATTTAAGATATGAATTGGTTAATTTAGTCTCTGTGGAATACGACCTTGCTTGCTACTGTACACAATTGCACCCGTACACTTGCGGCGTGTTAAATAAAATACCGAACAAAATACTAGTGCCAGTTCGTGCTAGGAGTGAGAAATCCAACAATGTGTGTTGGTACTGAAGATTGGATCTTCAGTTGATTCGGTTGTGTGCACCCGGCAAGCACACGGATAGGTTTGCAGTGCACCCGTAAGCACTTGCAGGGTGAAGTTGTTGGTCTGATCAACCGACAGTGGATGTAGGAAGTGTTTTCTGAACCACGTAAAAATCTCTGTGTTATTTACAGCTTTCAGTTTTACTTTCCTACTTGTGTTCTTACCTTTGATAAACTGAATACTGATTAATTGCAAAGAGAAACTTAAGACTAACAACTTGCTCAACAAAGGCTATTATGAAACAAAAGTATTTCTGCTGCGTATGTTATCAGTCTGACTGATCTATCCTCTGATAGTCAGGAAGATTTATAACATCTCTATTTTAACAAACTCGACTGAAGCCTTACGTGCATCAGTTAAGTTCTTGTGACTTAACTGATAACTCATTACTGAAGAGTCTTTCAGTATCAGTCGTCAACCCTATTTTGGTCAACTATTTTCAGTAAATAGGTGTCTGAGTTTGTGTGTAAAGTTTTGTTTTGATCTCTATCTTGAGATCATTCTGATTTTAAAAATAGCCTATAGGTGTATTCCCCTCCCCATACACCTATTCGAGACCCTCCGGACCTAACAATTGGTATCAGAGCACGTTATTCGCAAGAACAATTATGTTTCTGATTAAAGTTCTAACTGAACTAGATCCATCTTAGGGTAATTTTCTTTGATCAAAATCTTCTCAAGATTTTTCTTGAGATTGCATGTTCTGTGTTTCTTTCTTGCACCCTGTGTGTCTTCTTTTCGTTTTATCATGAACAGGATCAAGAAAGACTCCTCCAGCGACTATATCAATACACACTTTCGAGGAGTCAACGGACTTAAGATTGGGCCATTGGATTCAGACATCAACGATAGATTCATCTTTCCAGAAGAAAATCAGAGTCCAACCCACTCATAGTCAGAAGGAACTTGCAGATATGATCAAGTTCGAGAAGAGTATCAAGACCTAAGAATGAGATTTGAAAATCTTCTTAGGGAGCACAGACAGATCATCAGAGAGATCATTTATGTGCAAGATGCTCGAAGGATGGTCATGCGCTATGTCTCAGATGAAGACAAAGCTGATCGAAGAAATGTTCAAGAGCGCAGACTGATCAACAGACTGAAACTCCTTCAGTCTCAAAACAAGAACTTCTGCCACGTCTTGAAGAAACAGAAATAGACTTCAAAAGGACGTCAGAAGTATATGAAGAAGTGATTCATGAAGGAACACTTCAGATCAGAAGAAAGATGAAACAAGAGAAGAAAGTGCAGTAACAGTCGACAACGAAGTAGCTGACGAAGAACCAGTCATCTATTTAAGAGGGAACTTCCACTGCAGTCAAAGCCTAATCAAGTACTGGTCAATGTGTAAGTTTCTCTCAACAAGTTCATAAGTGTTAATAACTAAGTTCCATTACTTCTCTCGACTGAAAACTGTTTCAAGGCTGGTGTGTCATGATATTTATATATTTCTTTTTCTGAAATGACACGTAGAAATTTCGTATAAATATGGTTGTAGCACGTTCACACGATCCCGCCCTTTTTACTAACAAGCGGATTGATCCACGTGTCACGTCTCCATTTGCACGGATTTTAAAAGTTCATTGAAACCGCCTTGTGCACGATCTTCCACATTCTCTTCAAAATCATTTCATCTTCTGAAAAAGATTTACTCAATCTCTGAGAAATAATTTGTGTCAAAACAATCAAGTGTGCTTTCTCTCCACAACTCACCGTGAAATCCACAGTTCAATCTCTGTGAGAACATTTTCGAGATTTTTGCAGAAACCTCTCATTTCAAAATCTACACATGGCAAGATCCACGAAATCCATCTCTCAACAAGCAGTATGTTACGAGCCCATCATCACATCCGAGGCTCTTCAGAGTCTCACTGAACACGACAAGATTAATGAGATCTTGGAACGCCAGGGATGGACAAGGTTTCTTCACAGCTCGCCAGAATTCCTTCTCGACGAACAGATCATCAGAGAATTCTATGACAACATCCAAACTGATGAGTCGACTGGTGACTTCACAGCAGACATCAATATCTTCACTAACGAAGATTTTTCAGAATCAACGAAGTTCACTGTCAACGTCTCTCGAGCAACAATAGAACTGTTCAACCTTCCAGCAGAAGGACCAGCTCCATTCTTCACTGATGAAGAAGCCACCGATCTCATGAGAGACACACTGATGGATGAGGTATCCTCCGATCTCAACATCACAAACGTCTTGAGCATGTCAAGACTGCATCCCCATCTCAGACCAATTGCCAAAATGATCAAGAAATGTTGGTTTGGCATTCTTGGATCACCGGGTCATCTCTCAAGACCACACAAATTGGTACTGATCGCATTGCTTCAAGAAGGCCCATTCAACTGGGAAAGGGCCTATCTTCAAATCCTGGCTGAAGAAAAGAATGAGACTCATTCCTCTCGACATCTACGTCAAGGAACAAGAGTTTCATCATTGATCCTTCACAGCACGAAAGGAATTCAATGTTTCTGGAAGAACACCACCCAAGTGTCTTCAACAATCCATCTCTTTGAAGGGCAAAAGAACTCAACCAAAGGGATTTCCAGCATGCTTAGTGAAACCCCTGGTTCTACAACAGAGGCTCACTACAAAACTCGAGGTTCAGTCAAAAGGAACCTTGACGGTTCCTCAACCCCAGTAAAGATCTTACTTGACTCTCCTCTACAACCACTTAAAGAGGATTCTGAAGAAGCTCCACGAAGGACTCCAGAGAAAGTACAAATTCCTGACACCGAAGCTTCTCATCAACAACCGCCATCATCTGCTGATCCTCCACAATGTCAAGAAGAACGACAGTCGAAGGAGTCACAAGCAGCTGACAAAGAGAGAGATCATTCAGAAGAAATCCTTCCTCCTCTCAAAGGATTCTTCCACTATTGCCTTGACACAACAAGAAGGTCAAGTTTGCAGAGTCTGCTGATCTCAATGTTGCATCCTCATCTTCAGTGACTCCACTCGCTCTTCTCAAGAATTATGTGACACTTCTAGCTCAACACTGTGTCACTACCACTTTTCACTTAATCATGGCAACCAAGCATGCTGAAGAGTTTCAAGACCTCGTCAGCTACTTCTTCTTCATCTTCGTCAAGACAATGCCCAGATCTCAATTTCAGGGAATTGAAGAAGTTCTTACGAATGCTGAAATGGAAGCTCTAGAGAATAGTGCCTTTGAAAAAATTTAAGTCACAAATCTCTGGGACGCAATTCATGACCGGTCTCCCAACTTCAGTCGGTATCTAATCTCCAAAGGTCTTCTCAAGGAAGATCACATCAATGTTGCTGAAACTCACCCTGAGTCTCCACCTCGTCAAACTGTTCCCTCCGACACAGGGAATGAAGACTCAGCTGATGAAGTTCCAAAGACAGCAAGGCCTCTCACTGATGAAGAAATTCAGATGCTAGATGAAAGGCTGATCATTCAAGAAGAGGAGACTTATGAGCTCAAAGTTAAACTGGCCTTTCTCGAATCTACTGTCATGAATCTTCAACAGCAATTGGAAATTCAGACCAAATCCAGCGTTGTGCCTGAATCTCGCAACAATAAGAAGCCAGAAGAAGACAAGAAGGGAAAATGGAAGAAAGCTGAAGAGTCAACTGAAAGTCCACAAGAGAAACCAAGCAAGAAGCTTCGCATCAACTAAGGACAAAGGAAGGTCAAGAATGTCAACTGATTTTAAAATTCACATTTGTAAATGATGTTCTAGAACTGCTTTGTCAACTTCCTTTTGTTTAAGTCTTACATCGCTATTCGCAACTGTTGATGAATTTAAGCTGCCTTATCCTTGCTTATTTTTGGTTCTCTTCTTTCCAATCACATCAGTCAATCTTTATGATAATTACTGATTATCAAACCCAGGGGGAACGTTGTTTAGTATAAATCAGTTATTGATATTTCTCCTGACTAATTGTTGGGAACTTGATTGAATTAGCATTATCTCTAACTGATGAGAGAATAAGATGACTTTTGCCTTATTGTTGACTGGTGACCATGTTTTATTGATGAATGAGTATAAATCAAAATACCTCATTTGAACTTATCTTTTCAAATCATTGCACAAATTGTTGGCTGCCTAGTTTCATAAGTAAGAGATTGCCTCAAATATTCTTCATCATTTTGAATATCTTATTTTAAGGTATTTCTCTGACGGGCATTAATTACGGACTTCAAAATTTATTAAATACGATTTGGCGCGCGGATTTCAAACCGCTGATGTATTTTCAATTGCCCTAGTAACAGTCCATCTTCCACTATCACACTTCGTCACCACGTCCTGCACCTTGTCTCCACTACTCACGTCTCTCACTCTCCCCTCGTCATCACATTTTCACTTTCTCTCTCGCATTCCTACTAACCATCTTCCACAGCCATCAACTGTGAGAATTCTCTCTGTTTCAAAACTCTCTTTCTGCAGATTCACAGAATGACCAAATCCGACGGAAAGAAGTCAGGTGCCCAGAAGATCGACTGCCTAACTAAAGGAGTCAGATACGACCAGTCGGTGGATTATCCATCACTTGAGAAGAAACCAGAGCATCCCAAAGTAGAAGAAATTCTGATTCAACATCAGTGGAAGACCTTCGTGACCAAGGAAGCTGATTATCTTTTCATCGGTGCAGTTAAACAATTTTATCAGAATCTGAAATTCAACGATTCTGGTCAACTCCTCTCCGAAATCACTATTTTCACGACCCTAGATTTCTCAGACAAACAAGAAGAAACATTCAATGTCACAAACATTGTCAGAAATCTGTTCAACCTTCCGAACAGTGGATCTTCACCCTCATCTATTTCAGATGACGAAGCAAATGCCACCCTCAAAAAGGTAATGAAGAATCCAGACGAATCAACTGAAGGGACACGTGTTCTATCTCTTCTCGAGCCTGAATACACTCTATTAGGCAAAATCATTCAAAAGTGCTGGATTGGCGCGACAGGAACGCCGGACAAGGCTTCTCAGCCTCAGAAGAACATTATGGCCGCTCTCTTGAAGGAAGGACCCTTCAATTGGGAAGATGCGATCTCAAGCTCCTCTTCAGCGAGCGTAAGATCTCCAAGCCCAAATCTACTTCGACAGGGAAACAGGGTTTCCCAAAATATCATTCAAGGAATGAAATCTCTCCCTATTGTCTATTGGTCGGAGATGTTGCCATTTACAGACAACTATCGACTTCTCAAAGTTGCAAAAGGTGGACCTAAACCTTCCCCTAAAACGTAGGTAATCATTCTCTCCTCCCCTGAGTCAACTGAATCAGAAATCCCGGAACCCTCAACTTCAAATCATCTTATTCCCACAAACGTACCCCGTCGATCTCGTTCCCCCCTTCCGAAAACAACATCAAAAATTATCTCCAGATCAAAGCCTAAAGCCTCCTCAGCTCCTAAATCCAAAGGCAAAGCTGTACTACAGACTACTTCTGAACCAACTCCTACTGGTTCATCAGCTAGAAATCAAGCAGTCACAGAACTACAGTCTGAGGCTCGACAAGATGCAACAAATCACCTACGACATCTTCTTGGTGATTTTGATACATCTCTAGAAGTCTACCAGAATTTCCATAGACTTCTCACCTACACATTCCTGAAGACGGCTCCCTGCCCTCAGGTCAATAGTCTTCAAAACACTGAAACTGAAGACTCATTTGAAATCGAAGAAGCCTCCTTGATCAGCCTCTTTCAAATCACAAGAGTCTGGGATGCAATCTATGGCTTCGATAAATTTACCATGGATTATCTTGAATCCCTAGGCTATTCCAGGCGCACACTGATTCTCAACCAGGATACTGGCACATCCAAAATCTTTGAAGAGCCTACAGTCCCTGATTCTGTAGATACTTTGCCTATTCCATCGCCTCTTCATCAGGATCCAGTATCTGAGATCCCTCTCCGAGAAGCATATCCATCTGAGACTGCTCCTCAAGCGGACTTTGCAACTAATATCACTTTTCCAGAGCAGCTGATGATTGATCCAATCAGCCAGTTGCTGATTGAAACTTCAACTGCTATGCCATCCTCCTTTGAGGATATTCAGCCCAGTGACACTGATAAGGCTGCACCTCCCTACTCCCCGCCTGCAGCAAAGATGAAATCAGCTGACAACGCTGATCCCTCATCTCCGGAAGGACGTGTTGAGGATATCACAGAAACTCCTCGACCATCGTCACCACCCATCTTCACCACTGATGAGCCCACTCCAACAGAGGGCCTCAACATCAGTAAAAGACGTATGTTTGCTCCCTCCTCTCCTACTGAAGAAGAAGTTCTCTCTTCTGCTCCAACCACAGTCGATGTTACCTCAACCACTGATGCTGCTTCAACCTCTCAAGGACCAGCACAGGCACCCCCTGCTCCCCCTGAGGAACCAGAGAAAATCATCGATGCTCCCCTTGAGCAACCAGAACAAATCATCGATGCTCCCCCTGAGCAACCAGAGGAAATCATCGAAATCTCTCGCCAACCCGGTGTCATTCAATATGACTCGGATGTTGACACTGGTGGATTCCTCACTGAGTGGAAAAAGAGAGAACCCATCAGAACTCAATTCAAAATTCCTGAAGGAACTGAAAATCCGATTGATGCTCTGTTGGATGTTATCTCCGATCAGCAATTCGCAATCGAGACACTCAAGCATGAAAGGGAACGACAGGACATCTACGGCGCCAAGTTCCTAAGGTACCTCAGAGCTGTTGAAGCTCAAGCCCAAGACGACATGATCAATCACGATGCTCGCATCATCGCTCTTTGAAGAAGAATTCATCGAGCCGAAATTGATCATCTCACTCTCCAAAGAGACCTACTTCAAGAAGAATTTCCAAAAGTTCAGAAAGAACTCTGAGAGCTTCATCAATACGTCTTGGCAGCATAAATAAAATCCAAGCAGCAACTTCTTGATATTCAAGATCAACTTGGAAAAATGCGCATCGAGTTCATGACAGACTTCATGACTGCTACAGATGCTCAACTGATGATCGCGTAAGAACTCCGACCAATCCTTGTTCACCTAGCAAAAGTTGAAAGTGAGCTGAATTCTATTCGAGAGTCTTCCAACTCTTCGTTCATGCAATCGATGCTTAGCGACATCAAGGATTTTCAAAAGAAGGTTAGTTCTCTCTGTAACACCCCGCAGTTTACTTATATTATTAAGTCGCCATTAATAGTATTGAGATATTAGAATTAGCCTGTAACTGACGAAACAAAGTTTCTCAGCAGATGAAGGTATGAGTATTTTATATATCCAACAATAGAATTATTGAGTAAATCGTATTGATATGATGAGTTTAGATAGAGATGATGTTTGAATTGAGAATAGAATTATAGTTTCTCTTTTCGGTCTAGAAAATAGATTTTTTTTTCGTGATAGTTTATTTTATTAAGTTTTACGGTGATGATCGAATAAGAGATAGAGACGATGTATGTGAGTGAGAATCATTATAGAGATGAGCCGAATTCATGAGACGCTTAAATTGTCGTTAGATCTTGACTGTTCGATATGTGATGTTTGAGTGAGCATATTTGATTGTCTTGTTGTGACCTACGTGGTGATAATATTTGAGATTTATTGATTTATAATTTTTCTTGGGCGTGTAACACAGAGATGATTTTTTTTAAATGGTGAATTATGATCTTGCTATCTATATTATAATTTTTCCTAATGAAATTTCTAAGAATTTATTTTAATGAGCTAGATGTGATGTGAATTAGGTGTATTCTAATTATGATTAATTATTTGATCACACCATTAGATGATATTGATTTATGGTTTTTAATTAGTAAGTGATTTTCCCTAACTTAGCTTTTCCTACAAGCTTGATCTCATTAATTAGTGTAGTATTGAGCAAGCCACATGTGAGAGCTTTAATTGTGCATTAATTAATTGGATGACTTAGTGGGCAAGTTGCAAGTGTGAAGTGTTGGAGAAGCTAGATTAGTAGCTTAGTGAGCAAGTTTAAGCTTTAAACAAAACATCTCTCTCTCTCTTCTCTCCCCCTCATTTTCGATCTCTCTCTCTCTTCTCTCCCCCTCATTTTCGATCTCTCTCTCCCTCTCTCCTTCTCACTTTCTTTTCTCTCTCTACCACCATTGATGGTCATTACCAAGCTCCAAGAATCATTTTCATACTTAGATCTATCCTAAATCAAGTTCTAAACATCCATTTCCTTTTAATCAAGCCAAGATTTGAAGAGTTTCTCAAGGTTGAAGTCAAAGAAAGATTTTTATTATTTCCAAATCCTTGAGTAAGTGATGAATCCTTTTAGATCTAGACTTATTTATGTTGGATATTTGTGTATATATTGATGATTGAAGCAAGAAAACACCCCTATCCCTTCTTTGTAATTTTCGAAAATTAGGGTCTTTTACCCTTCAAAAAATTTTCATTTTCTTTTCTTAAATTGAGGTTATTTAAATACTATTGGGTTCCTAATTAGTCTTTTTCCATGTGTAGATAATTGATTTAAAAAGAGATTTGAGACTTGAAATAGTTTAGTTTGTGTAAATTTGGGAAGTTTTGGATTTGAGGCTTGATTGATGAATTGATGGATGATATATGCTATTGAGAGTGTTTATATGAGATTTGATGGATTGGATTGATGGTTGAAATTGATTAGTGATTTTTGATATGAGTTAGTTTGATGTAATTTGGGTAAAATTGATTCTATGGTTTAATTTACTAATTGATTGTTTATTTATGCTATTAAGTGTGCCAATTTGATAGATCTAAGGTTGGATTAATGATTTATGCATGTTTATAAATTTTCAAAAAGTTTAGTTTGTTACAAATTGGGACTTTGTGATCTATGTGTTAATTGATTAAATTGGCTAAGGTTAATTGTTATTAAGCATGATAGAAATGATAATTAGGGATCAATTTGGTTAATTGTCAAGAAAGCCTAAAATTGGTTTAGTTTACTAATAATTGGGAACTTTTGATTAACAAGATAAATACTTGAATTGATGATGTTTATATGTTAGTTAGACTAATAGCAAGGAGAAAGCATGATTAATTTAGTTAATCATGATGTTGATTTGTGAAAATTTCTCGAGTTTAGTTTGCGTGCATACATGAGATCTTGTATATAAGATGAGTTATGAGCCAAGCATGTCTATATGTGGCTAATTGATGATAAGTTGAGCTTATATATGCGATATGAGACGAAACGGACCAACCCCTGAAAACCTATATGTTGGCCGAATGTGACGAGTATAAGGGGAAGTCGATGTTTGATTTGTTTTTCATATGTTATATGATCATGTATTTATGTTATTGTGTATTATGTGAGTTTAATTTGAATTTTTTGAGAATTTTGCATCGAAGAAGTCCGGAGTTTAGGTATAATTGCTTTTATGTTCAAGTTTGGAGTCATTTTATGACCTTTTCTACCGACTTTTTCGTTGGGTTCTTGATATCCAAAGACATTGAAAGTTTTATGGTAAGATTTTATGAGAGTCTTGACCATACGGGTAAAATTTCAAGTCAATTGGATTTCGTTTACTATTTTTATAAAATCGAAAACTAAAACTGCTACTTTCTGCCGAAATGTTCGGTGAGTAGCCAATAGAGTCACCTTTTCCAGTATCTTTCCCTAACTTTTTGGAGCCCAAATTTTTATTTTTAAGACATTAGTGTCTTATCTAAGTACCCACCAAATTTAAAGCCTTTTTGGCAACTTTTAATATTTTTCAAAAATCAAAGTTTTCAATTGCTCAAAACTGCCGAATATGGTAGACTGTAGGAAAACAGTCATATCTCCTAAACTACTTGGAGTTTTTCATCCTACTTTTTTTTTAATGAAACTAGACTCAAAGAGGTTTCAAATGGTATAGGTCACGACTCCATTGGAGTTCTGTACCGAGTCTGGTGAAGTCTTTAAATCGAGTCAGTGCAGAATGATGTTTGTTTGTGACATGTCTATGTGTGAATTATATGCTTATGTGATTATGCTTGTTTATGTGCTTAATTGCTATGAGTTTAATCCGAGTTGAGTGTTAAGTCGAGAGTAGGACTTGTGAATCCTTAGGAGTTAAGTATACCTAGGGATTGAGATTTATTTGGGTAAATAGAAGATGAGTGATAAGTTATAGTTTGAGATGAGATTGGATTGTAGTAAATGAGTTTTTAACTGAGGTTTATCTTATCTCATGAACCACTCCGATGTTGTGACATCTGAAGATACGAGCAGAGGACGGAAGTAAGATCGCCCAAATACTACGAGAAAAAGCTAAGTTTATCAGGTGGGCATTATTTTGATATACCTATTATACGAGCTTTCTTAAATGATATGGTATTTATGATTATGATTTGAGTTAATGTTATGCTTGAAACTAATTGACTTGCCGAGTATTGTTGATAATGACTTGTGTGTTACCCTCTACTAATGAGACGAATTCGGTCCTGCCACAAGCGGGATTTTGTGCACAGAGGTGACTGTGAGTCGTCTATCGGGTCGGCCGGTCACGGTACTTGAGATGGAGGCCTACTTCTCAGTACCTTCGATGATGAGTAGTGGATGCGGTACATACATAATGAATATTTAAACTGCGCAGTTACTTTATTATGATGTTATGATTTGCGAAATTGCATGCACAGGTTCTTCTCTAACTAAAACCCCTGTGTGTTGCTTAATGTGGCAAGTTCAATTTATAGCTCTAAGAGCAAGCTTTCATTTGTTTTTCGGCATATGTCCACTGAGTACTTTGAACTCAACTCTGCATGTGTTTCTAAATGTGCAGGATAAGCGAGGAGGAGGAAGATCGGTCTGGTGCTGGCGGGGACTTTTTGGACGACGTTGTTTCTTTTACCGTATTCCTACGTCATATGGTAACCTTTTGAGGTTGGATGTGTATATTTTGAACTTATTCAGGAAATACACTCTCGGCTATATGTCTTCATACATATAGTCTGATCACGTTTTGCTGCAAGACTCTGTAAATTATAAACCTTTGTAAATTTTTAACTATGTCCGCTTTGTAAACTTTGTCGAGAATCCCTGTACTTTTGAACTTATGAAGCCGATAATATTTGTGTCTTTGAGATGATGTTATTGTTGTTCATCTTTGCATGTTTTGTTGTGAGCTTCTGCTTGTTGATTGATCTAGTTCTTCCTTCTTTACTTCATTATTTTATTTAGTCGTATCGATACCCGGTCTACGCTATCACTGGCTAGACATCGGGCTGCGACACTCTCACTCGAGATGATGCTAAAAAGGGGAAAGAGTATTTGGAACCTTCCTTACCCAAAGATCTGGCACTAAGCTTTGCCAGAGCCCAAGCCATCTTCTCTGGCGCTACCAACACCACTGCGCAAGCTCCTTCTGTCTCAAGAGACCTCAGTAGAAAGAGATCAAGAGAAGAAAGCTCATCTTCCAAAAACACAGAACCGAAGGCCAAGAAAGCTCTCTCCATGGGCGAAGATATTCCACAACCCTTCCCACAGAGGCTTCAAGAACAACAAAGAATATTGCAATATATCAGCGAAGGCCTCTTGGCATCCCACTTAGATAGATGTGAACGACAAGATCGATGGATATCGTCTGATATGAATGAATGGTGGGAAAAGCTAAAAGAAAGCTACACCAAATGGGTTGTTTTCGCAAATCTCGACAGGAGCAGAGAATTCCAAATTGAAGCTTGGAAATACTTTCTTGTCAATTGGCCTGAAAGAACGATGGTTGTGAAGATGCAGGATGCTCAGAAAGATGCTGGGATTCCGACTTCAAATTCTCTGAAGAAGACAGTTTGTCCTCCAAGAACCAGAAACGGCGTTAACAGAGATTCCATCAGAAGAGAAGTCGAAAGCATCTGCAAAATTTGGAAGGTGCCTACTAATGTTAATTCAGTAGCATATGACAATATCAAGAATGTAGTCTTCAGTTTGTATGGACAGAAACCTTAGTTTTCTATTTTGTTTCCTTAAAGAAGTCTTTTTACTTGTCCTGTAATTGAAACTGATGTCTCATCAGTTTGTCTGTTAAATGAAAAGAACTTCTTTTGATCTCAACCTAAAGACAATGACTCTTTGTCCAGGCTTTGATTAATATTTTTCTGTGTTCTCCTCGTTCTGTGTTTGAACTGTTGTGTTCTTTCTCTAAGTACAAATTTTTAGGTTCTATTGTTAAGGGGGAATAGTATTCACCCTGTTTTAGAACTTGTGCTCTGAGTTCAGTCTTTTTGATTATCTAGAACTATTGTGTGGTTTTGGCATCATCAAAAAGGGGGAAATTGTTGGGAACTTAATGGAATATCCATAGGCTTTAATTGTAATAGACTAGAACTGTTCGAACTCAAGTGTTAGAGTTCTTTTCTAGTTTTGTTGTTGTTCTGAAGACTGAAGACTGAAGGACGAAGGATTGAAGACTGAAGACTGAAGTTGCCAACTGAAGTATCAGTTGAAGAATCAGTCTTGAACTGATTACTTAATGTGTGCCATGTGGAATCAGCGGACTGATACTAAAGTCAAGTATCAGTTAAACATTCTTCCTCGGACTGAACCTCCAACGTTCAAAGGAAGCCACATACTCCAAAAAGTACAGCCGCATTAAATGCAGAGATCTCAGGATCATCCTTTCTCTCCAGAGGTCATTCCTATTTGGTGGCTACTTTATCAGAGACGTCGCATCTCCTGCTCTTCAACATAGCCGTTCTCACCAAACAAGGAACCTCGAAGATTGAAGCCTCAGCCCAAATTCAAATTGCTATCCAACGGATAAATCTTGAAGACCATCTCCGCCAACGGATCTATTTAAGACCTCTCCAATAAATAGCGCTCGAGGATCACTTCAATCTTCACCGATTCAACGACATAAGCTGAAACTCTGCCAAAACTATTTCTCAGCCAAAGCTTAACCTCTCCAAAGCTTGAATCGAAGAAGAGAATACCAACGCAAAAATTAGTCACTACTGATTACATTTATTCTCTTAGACCTTAGGCAAACCTCTGTTTACCCAGAGCCTAGGTCAAAACTAACTCCAAAGAACTTGTTCTTTGAAGTTTAGTTGGCAAGATTTCAAACCTCCCTTCGACCGATAGAATCGAGTGTTTGAGTTGAAAAGGAGTTCATGAAGGTACTCTGACTCCGTGAGATCCTAGTGCCAGTTCGTGCTAGGAGTGAGAAATCCAACAAGGTGTGTTGGTACTGAAGATTGGATCTTCAGTTGATTCGGTTGGGTGCACCTGGCAAGCACACGGATAGGTTTGCAGTGCACCCGTAAGCACTTGCAGAGTGAAGTTGTTGGTCTGATCAACCGACCGTGGATGTAGGAAGTGTTTTTCGAACTATGTAAAAATCTCTGTGTTATTTACAGCTTTCAGTTTTATTTTCCTACTTGTGTTCTTACCTTTGATAAACTGAATACTGATTAATTGCAAAGAGAAACTTAAGACTAACAACTTTCTCAACAAAGGCTATTACGAAACAAAAGTATTTCCGTTGCGTATGTTATCAGTCTGACTGATCTATCCTCTGATAGTCAGGAAGATTTATAACATCTCTGTTTTAACAAACTCGACTGAAGCCTTACGTGCATCAGTTAAGTTCTTATGACTTAACTGATAACTCATTACTGAAGAGTCTTTCAGTATCAGTCGTCAACCCTGTTTTCAATAAACCATTGGAATCGTATGTTTCGGAGGATGTGGAGATGGAAATAGAGCCTTCTCCAGCTGTGCAGATAGGGAAAGGAAATATGGGGAGTGCAGTCAAGACTGGGAAAGCCAGTGATCGTGGTGATGCTGCGACTGATGGTGATGCGGCAATTATGAATGGTGAGTCAGATTATATTGAGTGCTTGTCAGAGTGAAGATGCTATCGTGAAATCTGGGCTTGACAATTTGGATGCTATCGTAAAATCGAATTTGGAGATAAAGGAAGTGATGGTGGAATGGTCAGCCGGTCGATTGTGGATGGTACGGGAGAGGTGGTTGTCCGGACGGCAACTGGCCTGGTTTCTCATGATGGCAAGGATTCGTCCACTTTTGCGACAGAAGATTTTGCTAGTCGTCTATGTAGGCTAGAGGAGCAAGTTAGTCAGGGCATGCAAATGCTCGCTGACAATGCGACGCCTAAGCAACGGGGCCGTCCTCTGAAGGGGATGGAACGTCCACGAGTTCCTCAGAATCCGGAAGATACTATAAAAAGTCGCCTCAGAAATGTGGTGGAAATGGGTTATAAGCCGAGGGACTTTGTCATTGATCATAGCAGAAGTGCTAGTATGCAGGTTATAAATAATATAGTCACCAGTAAGCTGGGCAGATGAAATGGAGTTGCACGATCGTCACACAAACATGGAATTTCTTTATCATTAGAAGGTTGTGCGTTTAGGGTGCTGAAGCCTTTCAGGCTTTTGGAGTTCTTTTTCTTTGTTTTTTGAACTTTTTTCGAATTCTGATCCCTTAGTCAACGTCTTTGTGCTTTCATGAGATTCTTTTTTCTTTTTTCTTTTATATAAAACCGCAATTTAATAATTAACATTAATGCATCTACTGTAAAAAATAATGTATCCCCTGCTAATTTTATTGTACTTGAAAAAAAAACCGCTCCTTCAGGATTCGAACTCAGGTGCTGCATTTATTCATATACCAAGATGATGCATTCGTCTTAGACCTTAATGATCGAAGAGTTAAATATGGTTCTCCATTCTTATTTGAACCTCTCTGTGTATGTGTGTGTGTGTGTGTGTATATATATATATATATATGTCAATGACCAACTTATTTGAAATGATGCCATCGATAGACAACGAAAATAATGAAATACATACGTATTTTATACATATATTATATTATGATATTATAGATTAATCCATATAAAACAATATCAATGAGTTTTTCTTTTAGAAAAATAATAATCATTTAAGAAATAAATATATTATCTAAATATATTTATATCACATGTAATTTCGCTTAATGAAATTAAAGATGTGAAATTGAAATTACGACCATGATTCGATTGAGAGACTTCCTTACTCAATGTACAATTTGAACTGAAAACACATAATCCTTTTTAAAGATTTATTTTGCTTAATTTATCATAGTTAAAAAAAATAATTGTAAGATTAACTAACAAAAGTTTAATATTATAAATATGAATAAGAGATAAATTCATTTATCAAAAAATTCAGTTAACCATTTTATATTAAAAAATATATATAATTCAATAAAAATATAATAATATCAACTATATATTCCCCAAAACCTCGTATGAAAATAATAAATAGAAAGCAAGTTCAATCACAAGTGTTATAACACAAAAATATTAAAAGTACACATTACATATATCTACACACTCATTGATACATTTGTTTTTTTTTTTTTACTTGATTGATACATTTGTTTTAATATATATATAAAAAGAGCTTATTGATACAAATTAAATAAATTTAGTAACCAATTACTATTGGGACGGAGGGAGTATTATATTGTGTCCAACCAATAATGCTATAATTCAAAATATTTCGTTAATGCTTTTTTTGTTGAATTTATAGATATAGACTCAATTATTGATGAATTATATATACCGAAGTCTTGTACGATCAACATATGTGAACATCAAAATATTTTAATATGTATAAAATTTAATATGCCGAAGCGTATTACTATTTTTTTGCCCATCACATCAACAAATTTTGGATATGCCCCTGATAGTATGTCAGTGGATACACTATTATTTAAAATTATGCGTATTATATATATTTCTTAGTTAAAGAAAACCTCCTATGGATGAAATGAACATGTTAACATCCTAAATATTGATGCAACTATCATTACTCTTTTGAAAGAAAAAATTGAAGTCTTAAAATTAAATAACATCAATTAACACTATAGTAATAAAAATACATCATTTTTGAAGCCATGATAATCTATTCATTATTAATAATGAATAGATAAAAATATATATTTACACATGAAAGTAATAATTTAGAATATTGATGGACATGTATAATATTTTGATTAATCCTATGATATTCGTCTCAAAGGTTTCAATTACAAATCAAATGATACAAATAAATTTCACTCATATGTGATACAATTAATTTGTAGTAAGAGGAAAAATTATACTAACAATTAGACCAATGAGAAATTAGATTTATTTTCCAACAACTATTGCCGGAATCACAGTCCTAATTTAAGTGACGTAATTATGCAAATTCTTATAATTTAAGCGTCATTCAAATTAACATTTTGTTATATTATTATTTAGACTTTAATTTAGTATTATTAATATTTATTTTCTATTGAATTTTGGGTTTATATATAAAAGAAAACAATTTTCTGTGCACCCTTTTCAATAATTAACAAAAATATTTATTTCGCGTACTTTAAACTCAAAGAATCCAAAGAATTACTGTTAAATCAAAGGGGAAAATCAAGAAAATTACTATATAATTAAATTATTCATAAATGATTACATAAAAATAATAATCAATTATTTTTTTCTCAAAAGTCAAACCAAGAATTACATAAAATCTATTCCTCAAAATTCTCAGCCCAATTGCCAACGATAGTACAATTAATAAAAGGGTTAAGTATCAAATACCCCCATCATTGGTGAAGAAGATGGTGTGGGTCCCACCATCAATAAAATAAAAAAATTTAGAAAATTAAAATAATTAACTGTGTTAACCGTCCGTTAAGTCGGGGGGGTTAATTGGCGGCAATTAGGTACTTCAGGGGCTTAGTTGATACACCCCCACCATAGGATGCTAAACGTTCCAAGGGCCTCCACATTAGGGCGGATTTGTTAGTTAACCCTAAAAATATTTACAATCATAAAAGTCTCAATTAATATGAAAGTCTCATTAAATAAAAATAAAGGCCAACACAATCATTTTTGCTGTATCCAATAGACCAAAAATAAACCAAGCCCAAAAGCCTATCATTTTCAATTTAATTCAAAGTCTGATATAGCATTTTCGGTGGATACAATTCAATTTATTTTAAGGGGGGTGTATTAGTTCAAAACTTTAATAGATTTCTGCAGATTTTTAAAGTTTGGGTGTATTAGTTCAAGACTTTTAAAAGTCTATGAAAATCTTGGTGTATTTGTTCAAGACTTTTAAAAGTCTATATAAATCTGGGTGTATTAGTTCAAGACTTTTAAAAGTCTATGAAAATTTAGGTGTATTTAAAAATCTATGGATTTTAACATTGGACTGATTTCCATGGATTTCATTCAAAAAATACACACAAACAAATCCGAGCTCGGACCACGAGAATTCGAAAGATTTCATAGAACCCAGCGGCGGCTGGAACCCAGCGACCGCGGTCTCAAATGAGAAGTGAAGCAGCAGCAGATCAAGCAAAGAAAAAGAAGAATTCATGATGGGCCTAAACCTGCTCCTCCTCCTCCTTGCCATGGTGGCCACCAACATCCTCTCCCTCTACCACCTCTCCTCCACCATCCGCGCCACCATCACCCACCTCACCTCCCTCACCCCCTCAAACCCCCCTCCTCCGCCGTCGCCGCCCTACTCCTCTACACCCACTTCGCCCCCATCGGCTCCTCCTGCAGGGACAACCCAATCCTCCTCCACAGCTACATGAACTACACCCCCTTCGCCCCCTGCCCCAGCGACACCCCCTTAACCGAGGATCTCATCCTCATGGGCTGCCACCCCCTCCCCCGCCGCCGCTGCTTCTCCCCAACCCCTTACCGGAGATGGGATTCGACATGCGAGTCGAGAAATCGAGGTATTTAGCCTACAGAACGGATCTGGATCTCCCGATTTCTCAGCTCCTGCAGCTCGCGAAATCCGCCAATAGCGCAATCAGGCTAGGGCTCGACATCGGCGGCGGAACGGGAACCTTCGCGGCTCAAATGAAGCTGCAGAATGTGACCATGGTGACCACCACCATGAATCTCGGCGCGTCGTACAATGAGGCGGTGGCGGTTAGGGGGTTGGTGCCGCTTCATGCGCCGCTGCTGCAGCGGCTGCCGGTGTTCGATGGGACCCTGGATCTCGTGCGCTGCGGCCACGCCGTGAACCGGTGGATACTGGTGACGGCGATGGAGTTCTTGTTCTTTGACGTGGATAGAGTGTTGAGAGGTGGGGGTTACTTATTGTATCCAGCGCTCGCTGGATTCCTGTCTATCGCCCGTTGAAGCCCAGCGCTCGCTGGATTTGTGGATTTCAAATCCGAAAATATCACGTCAAATTCTTGCTAATTCATTAAAAATCCGATCAAGAATTCATTGAAAATCATGAAGATTCTGTGAGAATTCTATAGACTTTTAAAATCCACGGACTTTTAAAACCTATAAAAATCTTGAACTAATACACCCCCCTAAGTGTGTGCTTTGATCCTAAATTTAGGGCTGTATTAATTCAAAACTTTAATAGATTTCTGCAGACTTTTAAAGTCTGGGTGTATTAGTTCAAGACTTTTAAAAGTCTGTGAAAATCTTGGTGTATTCGTTCAACACTTTTAAAAGTCTATATAAATCTGGATGTATTCGTTCAAGACTTTTAAAAGTCTATGAAAATCTGGGTGTATTTAAAAATCTACGGATTTTATCATTGGACTAATTTCCATGGATTTCATTCAAAAAATACACATGAACAAATTTGAGCTCGGACCACGAGAATTCACAAATCCGGCAAAACCCCGCGCTCGCTGGATGCCAGCGTCTGCGGCCAAGAAGCCAGCGGCCGCTGGACCCCAGCGCCCGTTGCAACGATTCCAGCGATTGCTGGAGCGCCACGGCCGCTGCATCAACCAAACAGCAACTCCATTAATTAAACAACAGCTCCATTAATTAAATACTACTAATTATTAATTGGGAAAGAAAAACAAGAATTAATGCGGCGGATACATGAAGATAAAACATCACCATCTTCTTTTTTCGTGTGATACAAGTATAGTCTGTGGCTGTCAAAAGCCATGCCTCCTCCTCCACCATCACCATGCATCAAATAAATTAATTAATTAATTAAGGTACTACTAGGAAATGTATATACTTGATTGTGATGAGTACTTCTCTTTCCCTTCTTAAATAATCATAATAATTTGACGGTAGAATGTAGAGTATAGTATAAGAGCAGCGGTCGCTGGACCCTAGCGATCGCTCGGTCTCCAGCGCTCGCTGGAACCCAGCGGTCGTTGGGTATCCAACGCTCGTTCAATTCCCGCGCTCGATGGGTTTGTGGATTTCAAGTCCGAAAATATCACACCAAATTCTTGTGAATTCATTAAAAATCCGACCAAGAATTCATTCAAAATCATGAAGATTACATGAGAATTCTATAGACTTTTAAAATTCACGAAATTTTAAAATCTACATAAATCTTGAACTAATACACCCCTTGTTATGAACCACAATAAGCCAAGCCCAAGAGGCTATCATTTTCGAGCACAATATCACTGGATTATATATAGCATTTGTATTCGTTGTGGATTTCCACAGACTTTAAAAAGTCCATGGAATTTAAATTCCATAGATTTCACATAGATTCCAGACGACTTTCAAAGAATTCGTGGTTGGATTTCACCCCGATTTTCACTGATTTTCGAAGAATTTAGGGGATAATTCTGGAATTAAAATCCATGATGCCAACGCCCGCTGAGTCCCAGCACCGCTGGGTGGAAACCCAGCGACCGCTGGAAACCCAGCAAGCGCTGGGTTCCAGCGAGCTTAATATCCAATTCGCAGCTAGCTTAATATCAGCACCTGTTGCAATTGTGGGCCTTGTGGCATCAAAAAAGGCTGCCACCTGAAAGACATTTGCACAAGCTTGTCAGCCATGCAGTCGGTCCATTAATAATTATGTATTCGCACAAGCTTGTCAGCCATCACTTATCAAAAGCACATCACACATCACCAAAAGTTTCGAGGCACAATGTAAGCGAAAACATAAGCCAAAAGTGGGCTATGTTATACCCAGCGCCCGCTGAGTTCCAGCGCTTGCTGGCTTCTTGGCCGCGGGCGCTGGAACTCAGCGCTCGCTTAAAATTTCATGGATTTCAATTCTCGTGGTTCTTGGCCGGATTTCGTCGTGTGTATTTTTTGGATGAAATCCATGAAAGTCATTCCGGATTTTAAGTCAATGGAATAACGAATACACCTAGATTTGTATGGATTTTAAAAAGTCTTGAACGAATACACCCAGATTTATATGGACTTTTAAAAGTCTTGAACGAATACATCCAGATTTCTGCAGACTTTTAAAAGTCTTGAACGAATACACCCAAACTTTTAAAATCCATAGAAATCCATCAAATTCCACAACGAATACACCCCCCTTACTCTCAACAACCAAACAATTAATCCTGGAATAAATATGGAATAAATATATAGTCATATAAAAGGAGAGATCTTCACTTCTAGGGTTTCATGCGCCGCACTCAATGTAGTAATTCTAGGGCTTCTCCCCAAACTCAACCCTAAATCTATCTGCGCACAACCTTTATCAGATCGAAAACTCCCAATCTCTAGTCCAAACCTTTCAACCTCTTGCACAATTCGAAACTCTTTCTAAAATTTCAGATCTGCGTTCTTCTTTTTCGAAATAAACGCCCCACAAATCAACGCTCTTCTTCAAGTGAAAAAATCACTTGTACAAATTCAGATGCTCAAGCGCAATCGCATCTGTTTCTGCCAACTGTAGCCATACCCTCAGACACAATATGCAACATTTGGGAAGCAGAAAACATAAAAAACCGAAGCATCTTCATCAAATCGGAGTATTATGTTTAAAAAGGTATGAAAACCGCTATCCTTACACCTTAATCTAGATCTATACCTCAAATCAGACAAATTTTTTAACCTAAAATTGATTTGTAGGGCATGGCTTCATGATTATTGTAAACCCCAATATTTTCATCTAATATTTTTTTTCCGAAAAAATCATCTGTTACTAACTAAATCTACTCTGTTGCAGTTTTACCAGAATCATTGTACCAACGATTCTAAAACAAAAGTTTAAGTAATTTATCTAGTCCATGCTTATTATTAATTTCACATTGCTAAGAAATCGCCTGTTTTCTCCTGTGTATTTTTGCTTTATTTATGAGTTTTGTTACTAATATTACAATTTTGGTGATTTTCTGACAGAAAGCAGAAAATAATGGAGAGGCGAAAAAAAAATTATATACAGAGAGATGAAGATCTACGAAAGGTTATGATGCAGATAAGTATCCCTCCACATACACTATACACAGATAGAAAAACAATGAATACCTGCAGAAATTTCATCTGCATTTTGTTTGATGCCTCGAATCTTAAGTGATTTTGTCAGTTTCCGCATTTAAACAAACCTGTTTACATATATGAAAAAAATTAGTAAAAACAAATTGTAACGCAGTACATAAATAAATATCAGATAATCTTCAATACAAAAACCCTTATAGACTGATGTGAAGAATATTATGACTCTTTTAGAAAAAATGGAAGCTTCTTAGAATTGGTAAAATGAACACTTAAGTGAATCTGTTGTAACAATGATGAAAAAAGTGAATCTATTGTACCTGATAAATGAGAATTTATTACAGATTTTATTTATATAAGAGCTGGAAAACACATATCCATTGATGTATTAATCTCAGGTATCTCTGAGGCCTTTTTGTTTTATATAAATTTCTTTATAATTTTGATCGGTTTTATTTTACTTTTTATTTGGAAATGAATTGCGATTTCTTCGAAAGAGGCGGTGATCTCGAAACATATACCATCAAACTATGAAAGCCTTGTAATTTGGCTTGTTGATGCGAATCTATAATTATTCTGAGCCTTCTGATTTAATCTTTGGTTTTGTTTGTTGTTTGCTTTGAAGAAACGTTTTTGTTCCGATTATAAGGCAACAAATTAGAGTCACTGATGCACTGTGTAAATTATAATGGTGTTTTCAGCGCTGTACGTTGCCGAAAGATAATTTTTAAGGTGCTGTGATTCTGGCATCGGCTTATTTTTCCTTTGAGCTATTGCATTCAGATGCGCCTATATTTTAAATGTTGTTGGAGCTTTTATTTTCTTTTGAGAATTTATAAAGACGTGAATGCAATCAAAATATCGAAAAGGTCATTTCTTTCCAAATAACTAGCGTTTTGCAATTAGGGTTTTTGGCCTAAAGCTTTCGAGTTCATCTATTTCGTCGCCGCTCCCCAAATTCCTCCTCCTCTTCTCCCTCTAGTAACAATTTCAATCACTTACTTCAGTTTCGTACATAACGATGATAAATTTATGTGGCCGGTGATGCATAGAGAATTGTCCGTACCATCTGATTTCGTTGATGTATTAATCTCACGTATCTCTGAGGCCTTTTTGTTTTATATAAATTTCTTTATAATTTTGATTGGTTTTATTTGGAAACGAATTGTGATTTCTTCGAAAGAGGCGGTGATCTCGAAACATATACCATCAAACTTTGAAAGCCTTGTAATTTGGCTTGTTGATGCGAATCTATAATTATTCTGAGCCTTCTAATTTAATCTTTTGGTTTGTTTGTTGTTTGCTTTGAAGAAACGTTTTTGTTCCGATTATAAGGCAACAAATTACAGTCACTGATGCACTGTGTAAATTATAATGGTGTTTTCAGCGCCGAAAAATAATTTTTAAGGTGCTGTGATTCTGGCATCAGCTTATTTTTCCTTTGAGCTATTGCATTCAAATGCGCCTAAATTTTAAATGTTGTTAGAGCTTTTATTTCTAGTCATAGTTTCAGATTAATTTCTAATTTGTGAAACATCAATGAAGGAGGTGAGCCTTTGGAATTCCACGTAAAATGTCATTCCTCAAAAGTACAGATCCTGCACCATACACAAAGAACACAACCAAAACGAACATCAAGCAAAGAAAAGGAAAAATAGGAATAAAAAGAAACTAAGATAAACATGGGTTGTCTCCCATGCAGCGCTAGTTTTACCGTCGCCAGTCCGACTAAAAAGAAATCTTAACCAAGGTCTGATTGAAGCGTCAGCTGCTTAAATGCCTGTGTAAACACACCCTCTTTAATTACAGCTGTTGGCCCTCGTTATGAGCAAACAACGCTCGTTGCATCCAATGATTTCTCTAGAACTCTTCTTTGGGAGCCAGATTGAAAACTCCCCTCTACCATTTTCTCTAAAGGCAGTACACACTGCAATCCTTGTACTACATCAACCTTGCGTTGCAGCATGCCCATAAATTCTTCTTCAATGGCTGCATCCTCTTGCAGGTTAGCGAGAAATTCTTGCATTATTTCATCTTCGTGTGGAAACTTGTCCAGCGACTCTTCTTCATCGGCCACCTCATCTTGCAAGTTAGCAAGAAACTCCTGCACAATGTCGTCCTTGTCCTGCATAATATCATCTTTCTCCTGCAAGTTATCAAGAAATTTTTGCACAATACGATTTTCATCCAAAGCGTCAAATATCTCAACATAAGAACAATTTATCAAAGAAGGATTAGGAGCAATAGATTTCTTATCAAAAACTGAGAATGTTACTGATCTACCTGACCTTGCCATACTTAAAGTTCCCGATTCCACGTCAATGCGAGTATGGGTGGTAGCCATAAAGGGCCGACCAAGCAGAACAAGATGATCTTTCTCTCCTCTAATTCCTTTACCTGCATCAAGCACCAAAAAATTCACCTGCATTCGGGGACTGCTAATGGAACCGTCAGCTAGCTCTATTCTCATATCAGTGCACTTCAGCTCGTCTTCCTTCTTGCCCTGAAAAATGTGTAAGATTAAATACTAATCCATCCGTCTGCCAAGATTATGTCAAATTGCTTAGGCACAAGATTTAATAAAATTGGTGATGATTTTGATGTAGTGGAGAAAGAGTCCTACCACTTTATGAGATGTGCGGTTGACATTGAATTGAGGTGAGTTTTTTTATAAATAAAGGGTGTTAGTAAGGATAAAATATTAAAGAGGATGGTGGGACTATTGCCTTAAAAGGAAAGTGACATAATTTTGGCGGACACCCAATATAGTAATTGTGACATAATTTTGGCGGACGGAGGGAGTTCATGGATTTATATGTTAAGAAAAGGCTTCTAGAAATTTGATGTGTTGTCATGACACAAATGAAGCTCTTTTAATTAAATTATAAGTGTCCTTTCTTTTTATTTTTTAATTCTCAAACATCCTATACGTATAGAAACATCTAATTTACTTACTTTCCTTATACTTCTCGATAGAACACTAGTCTCAAAAGAAAGTGAATAATAAAGTTTAAGGTTATCATGCTTCTTATGATTTTTTTTAATTCTTGAAAGTATGTGTGCACATAGGGTTTTAATTTTATGAAAGATTTATGTTAGAATCATGATATTTGTGATTTGGTATCAAAAAGTTACGTATAGAGTTGATGGCTGAAGGTGCCATTTTCGGCCAGAATTTTTAGTTGATTTGTTAAACTCGTTTTCTTATGGTAAAAATGTAGGAATGAAGATTTTTAATTTTTCTGTAGATTATATAGTGTTGTTAGTGTTATAATATTAAATTTCATAATTTTTCTTAAAGAATTAGTATTTTTCAAAAATATTGGAAAATGGTTGCGAAAACTATGAAAAATCCCCTGTTTGGGCAGTAGCTTTCACTTAATGATTCGTTAAGTTTGAAGGGTCCTTTTGATTTGAAACTTTTACTGAATCAACTTTATTATGTGTATATCCTTCATGTAAAATTTCATAGATATTTGAGTTCATCTTATATGTTCACTCTTAATTCTAAAAAGGTTGGTCAATATCAAATAGTTTTGCTAAGTTATAGTTCAAGGTGTATAATCCCCTGTTCCTTTGGTATTTTTTTAGTGTTATTTTATTTTTAATGAAACTAGACATTCATAGGTTTCTAGAAATATATGGATTATATTTTTATCTATTTTATACAATAATATAAAATTTTTCCAAATAAGTTAGTTCACAGAGGTGTTTTATTGGACAGTTATTTTGGTTAATGCTTCACAAATTATTTCAAAGGTCATATATAGTGATATTAATCTGAATTTTGTTCCATATTAAATATAATGCCTTGTGATCTTGTGGTTTGAATTTCAGTTGCATTTGATGACGTTTAATATTTATTAAGTAATTTCTAATTATATGGTTTGAAACTGTCCATTTTTGGTAGATCATACTAAATTGTACACATCTCATAATCTAGTAATTATTTTAATTCATAGTTTCTTCAACAATATAACAAACATTTAGAGATTTTCAAAACTATATGTCATATTCTCTGATTTATTTTGAACTGATAATATTATTTTCAATTTGAGTGAAATGTAGAAGAAATTGTGTACTATTATTGCATGTATAAAGTTTTTCAAGTATGACTTATTTTGCTAAGGTGAACTTAGTTGATTATGTGTAAATGTGATGTGACTTATTAGTATATGCTTTAGTGATTTAAATATAGATTATGTTATTATAGAATAAGAAGTACATTCACATTCAAATTCATGATATTCTAAGACTTTGTATTTATTAATTCGGTATTGTGAATCTAGGATTGAAGTATAGACCTATGATGAAGAGTAGATTATATATGATATCAAGTTGGCCTAGGCCCCTTTTGATCACAAGTTTTGTTTCATGCTTCTGACAACCAATATTCATTAGCATAAAACTAGGAGTTAATATTCTAAGCTCGATCAGAGATGTCATTTGAAATCCAACATGAAAGTCTTAAGTTGTTAAAATAAATGACAAGATATTATCTAGTCCAACAACTGAAGGACTACGGGATCGAAGAAAGAGAAGTTCCAATCTATTGTGACATCTCTAGTACTATTGCAATATCTCAGAATCCAGTTCACCACACCAGAGTCAAACATATCGCGATTCGTCGTCACTTCATTTGTGACCATGTGGAAAAGAAGAACGTATCAGTTGAATGGATTCCAATTGCAGTTCAAAGAGCTGATTTGCTTACCAAAGCTCTTCCAAAAGATAAGTTCAACGGCCCTAAAAAAAAAAAGATAGGTTCAACGATCTCTGTGGAAGGATCGGTCTACTCAACCCCGAAGAATGATGCTGCTTTCGAAGATTTCAACTGAAACCACTTCGACTGAAGTTCAATCAACTGTTGCCACTCAACTGATGACGTTGCAACCCAAGAAAATGAATTTTCTTCCAAGGGGGAACTTATCTCAATAAGTCAACTAAAATCGTGGTATCGACTGACTACAATGCTCAGTCGACCAGTAAGTAATTTAAACTTACTTTGACTTTTTTTTTTCTATCAGTTAATTCAGTTATGAGCTTTTAATGTTTATAAAATCTTTTCTCTAACTGATCAGTTACTTTCAATTGCTTTAACTGATTGTTGGAAACGAAAAATGAAATATCTGTGATGGACAAGTACCTTTAATTGTATTTAAAAAGATTTTACCTTGTCCAGATCCTTGAATTTGCTAAATTCATTTAAACTCTTTTGCCTCTGTAATAAAATCTTGAAAATTTCACTGATTTGACAAATTGAAATGATTTTATTCATTTTCTACCTTTTTGAGGCTTACGTCTTCTACAGTGACGACGGACGTGAAAATTTCTTCAAATTGCTTTAAGGCACAAAAACCGAACAACTTTTCATCTTCTCATACTTAGTATTTTAACTACTTTATACCTTGCAACTTTCTTCATCACAACTCACAATTTTCCATAGACTCCTATGTGAGAATACTTTCTAGTTGTAGACAACCTTTGTTCTGACCATGGAGAGATCCATGACAAAGAAGTCATGGAGTGGAAAAATGATGCTCGCACACCTGGTCTATGCCAGACCATTCCACTGGATTGCAACACTTTTTCGAAGTCAAGTTCCTCTCTTCTCTCACTTGTTTCCAGCGACGAAAGTGTCTTCCATCCTTATGCCAGGCGCCAAGATGCTTCAGGAGGATACAAGTTGAAGTAACAATCTCCAAAAGTTACTTCAACTGGTTATCAAGCTCATCTCACGTATCTTGTATACCTCCATGGCATGCAACAACAACGAGCCCTCACTCGTTGTCTGCCGGTATCTTCTGACGCATATGGTCTTCTCAACATAGACCTGGCGCCGGCAAATTGACAGTGCTAGTCCTCACGACTGTCACTGATTCGATTTTCGCCTCTGACACTCATCTCACATACTCTCCCTCTTTCTCCACCTTGTCTCTCTCCCTCTTCATCTCTGATCCTCTTCCACCCCTTTAAGGTCCGTATGTATGGCCGCTCTTTCAAAGCTTTACTAAAGAGCCATGCATACCGACCGATATCCCCAACATCCCTCTCCATCGACGCTTCTCTTCTCCTTTTCCCTCAGCATCTCCCTCTCCACTGGCGTCTCCCTCTTCTGCATCTTTCTACTCACGCTCCTCTCGAATCTTCTTACGAGCTTTTGAGACTCGGAGTTGGGTACCTTCTGATCATAGCTTCTATCATCAGCTCTTCCTTTCTGATGTTGCCAAAAAGGGGGAAAGAAGAAGGCAGAGAAAAACCTTCTCAAAGACTGAAGTTCAGAAGAAACAAGTGCAGAAGAAACAAGCTTAGGAACATGAATATGAAGATGAAGATGAAGATCAAATATGAAGTTTAAGCGCAAACAGGCAGGCTGCTGTAGTGCATGGGTATCTTTGTGTTGTTCTTTGTACTCCGTTTTGATTGTTTTGCTCTGTACCTCAAGTGATTTCTCATCAGTTATCTTTGAAATTAAATGAATTTCTTTTGATCTCAACCTGAAGACAATACCTTTTTGTCCAGGCTTTGATTACTTATTTCAGTTATGTCTTCGTTCTGTTCTTTAACTGTTCTGTTTTTTCTTTGTGCGCAAGTTTATAGGTTATCTTGTTAAGGGGAAATAGTATTCACCTTGTTTAGTAACTTGCTTTTCATGTTCAGTATTTTCTTGTCTTAGAATTGATTGTATGGTTTTGGCATAATCAAAAATGGGGAAATTGTTGGGAACTTAGTGAAATATCCTTGCCCTAGTTTTGATGATACCAAAATCCTTAAGTTTTCTTTGTAATAGACTAGAACCTTTCGAACTCAAGTGTTGGAGTTCATCTTCTAGTTGTTTAGTGTTCTGAAGACTGAAGACTGAAGACCGGAGGAATGAAGAATGAAGAACGAATGACTGAAGACTGAAGATTGAAGAAGTTGACTGATGTTCGCGTTTCAAGGCAGAGTCAAACACTGATGTCTGACTGATCGAGTTTCTCAACTAAAGGATCAGTTACGACTGATTCATTAATGTAGGCCACGTGGATTTAGTGGACTGATACTAAAGTCAAGTATCAGTTAACATTCTTCCTCGGACTGAACCTCCAAAGTTAAAGGGAAGCCACACACTCCCAAGTACAGCCGCATTAAATGCAGAGATTTTAAGGATCGTCATTTCTCTGCAAAGCATTCCTTTTTTGTGATTACCTTTTCAGAGACGTCTTACCTCCTGTACCTGAGTAGCCGTTTCTCACCAAACAAGGAACCTCGAAGATTGAAGCCTCAACAAAGTTCGAATTTCTCTCAAACGGATGAATTCTTGAAGACCATCTCCGCCAACGGATCTATTCAAGACCTCTCCTATAAATAGAGCTCGAGGATCACTTCAATCTTCACCGATTCAAATACACAAGCTGAAACGCTACCGAAATCGCTACTCAGCAAATCAAAACCTTCCAAAGTTTGAATCGAAGAAGAGAATCCTAAAGCCAAAATTAGTCTACTATTGATTACATACATTCTCTTAGAACCTTAGGCAAATATTGTATATTCAAAGCCTAAGTTACTGATTACAGAGAGCCTGTTCTCTGTGATCTAGTTAGCACGTTTTCGAACCTCTTTTCAACTGACCGAAAGAGTGTTTGAGCCGAGAGGAGTTCAAACCAGTGTTCTGACTCCAAGAGATCTTAGCAGTCGCAGGGTAGACATTGTTATACGAGCCTTAAACGGAGCAGAATGCACAAAATATTTTATTGGATAAACAATTTGCATTTCATTAAATAAATAGTTGCATATCATTGAAATATTTAGAGCTTAATAACTCAATCATACGTTATACATTTGGAAAGTAAGCCCACCTGGATAGGCAAAGCCTGAAGATCATACACATAGAAATCTGGCTTGGGAAAACAGCGCTAATCCCCTAGGTTCTCAAAGCCTATAAGAAATTCTATTCTTAATAGGTCTCATGAAGCTAACTTATAGTCTTAGTGGGTGTGCTTAATTACTATGATTCATCACGACGGATTTCAAAATTTGATAGTAAAGATTGAAAACTAATTCTTGAGCTAATAACACCAACAATATCATTACTCGATTTTCTTTAATAACTGGAATTATAACCAAAATCAATTAAATCATAGATACTTTTATTGCATAATGTAAATGCAATTTCATGACATGCTTAAACATATAATACGTATTTATACTTAAAATATGCACATAATAATATTATGATATTATTATGCAAAATCATCATTTAAAATAATTAATTAAGCTAATAATAATAATAATCTAATTAAATAACTATAGGGCAGCCCATAAAAAAAAATAACAATAGGGCCCCAACATTTAAAATCACGGCCCAAAATTTATTTAAAAATAGGCCCAATCATTTAGCCCACGTTTGATTGGGTGTTTTTAGAGGTTGGAAAGGGATTCAATTGAATCCATTGCTTGTTGTTTGGTTTGAATAATGAGATAACCATTACCCTTATATGAGGGTAACCCAATCACCCAATTTGTTACCCCTCAAGATAGAGGATAACAAAAGAAAGGGAATCCAATACTAATGATTCATTTCCATTATTAAACCAAACACTTAATAAAAATAATGATTATTGTTACCATTCCACTCCTTTAATTGATTCCATTCTCTTTCCATTCCTCTACTTGAACCAAACGACCACTTAAAATAAAAGGAAATGCAGCCATCTTTATTAAAAAAAGCAGTCTAGACCAATTTAAAGAATTTAAACGGCCCAACAGAAATTGGCCCAAGCTCCAAAGCCCCAACCCCTTTCTTCTCCTTCAGATTAGCGCCTCCCTCCCCTCAACTCTCTCTCTCCCTCGACACGCACCAAGCAGGTGCGGCGCCGCCTTCTCCCCGTCTCTCCGACTCGACGGCAGCGAGATCGTCGCCTCTAACCCCTCTCTGTTATGCTCTCTCCCTCTATCTCACAGACCGCTCTCTCTTTCTCTCCCTGTTTGTTACAACAAGGTCCCCCCTCCACACAGACCGCTCATCCTTCTCCCTTACTGAATTCCGGCCACCGCCGCTCGTATCTCGAGTGATTGCGCCGTCCTCTATGGCCTCCTTCAATCTCCGATGACGACAGCCATCAGGCCGCCGCCTCCGTCGATACCTGCCCTCAAGGCTTTCCTCTCTCTTCTTACTCGGCCAGATGAATAGCAGCAGCGTCGTGCTACCACCGCCGTCTGCCGGCTCACTGCCAAACGTCCCTTCCCTGACCCTCAGCCGACGGTAGCAGCTCCGCCCTGCCGTCGTCGCTCTTGCGCCTCGGACTCCACTCTCACGTAACAGGCAACATCACCGCCTCTCAACTTATGCCACAAATAGCCAAAATATTAAGGTTGCTCAAAAATTTCTGTTCTTAATACTCGTTCTGTAATTGTAAACACAGTAATATTGCTATTTAACAATGCATATATATATATATAGGAATGAGATCATATAGATCCCAATGCTTATAATAGATCCCTAGATCCAAATCTTGACCACACATTTATGACATGTGGCGCATCAAGATGGTGACACGTTGCAAGGAGCTTCCAAGCATTCCAAGGCAAAATCTGGAGGGGTAAAATTGGAATGTAATTTTCGGATTTAATAATTAAAATTTTCTCAAAATAGATATATTTTAGATGCATATAGTTTCACACAAAGATGCATAAAGTTTTCACATGAAATGCATAACTTTGAACAGAAAAATGCATTTAATTTTTCTAATTTTGGTATTTTCACCACCCCACCCCATACCACCCCCAATCCAGCCCACACCACCCCCAACCCTCTCCATTACCACCCCCCAAAAATAGGCATGTTTCACATGCATATAAAATCAAACAAAAATGCATAAAGTTTTCACATAAAAATGCATTAAATTATACAAAAAATGCATTTCATTTTAATAAATCTGGTAGTTTCGCCACCCCACCCCCCACCCCACCCCCAATTTTTTTTTTCAAAAACTGATTTTCTAATTGCTGGCCCACCCCCACCCCCACCCCCCACCCCCCCAATTTTTTTTTATTTTTTTAAAAACTGATTTTCAAAAAAAAAAATTTGGGGGGTGGGGTGGGGGGGGTCAGTGGTCAGAAAATCAGTTTTTGAGAAAATAAAAAATAAAAAAAAAAATTTGTGGGGGGGGGGTGGGTGGGTGGGGGGTGGGAGGTAGGGGTGGGTCAGTGGTCAGAAAATCAGTTTTTAAAAAAATTAATTTTTTTTTTGGGGGGTGGGGGGTGGGTGGGGGTGGGGTTCTGGGGTGGGGTGGGGTTCAGGGGTGTGGGGGGTGGGGTGAAATCTTATGCATTTTTATATGAAACTTTATGCATTTTTATATGAAAGTTCATGCATTCTCGTATGAAACTTTATGCATCTAAAATATACCTATTTTGTGAAAATCTAATTTTATTTTTTTTTTAATTTCAAAAATTACATTCCAATTTTACCCCTCTGCAGATTTTGCCTTGAAATGCCTTGCCACGTGTCACCATCTTGATGCGCCACATGTCATAAATGTGTGATTTAGATTTGGATCTACGGATCTATTATAAGCATAGGGATCCACCGGAACCCAACCCTATATATATATTTGTCTATATAATAAAATTGATTCGGTTTGATATGCATAAATATATTCGCTGAAAGGATGTATGCGTACGCTTTGCTATGACTCAGGCTGTGTTGGTTTGCTTGATTCCGTGAGGTAGAGCTCTTGAAGTTCAGCATAATGTATTTGAGATATCCTCATAGATGAGTTTGTTTTGAATGAGTAGAAATAGTTTATTGTGGCTGATAAATGAAAGATGGCAGAGGGGTGTTGAGGGTGACCGCCATGATGTTGTTCTCTGCAGTGTTGGTGTGTTGGAGTGAAAGAGAAAGCATGGCTAGGCGCATGTTATTGATGGAAGGCATGGTGGCCGATGTAATCCTTGAGTAAAGGGAATATGAGGAAGATATTTTGACAATTAAAAAAAATTCACATGCTTTTAAATGATACGATAATTAAAATTTTCTAGAATTGAATTTAAAATATTTCTTCTGGGTTTTGTTAAATAAATCATGCCTCTAAATGCTTAATTTAAATAAATATGTGATGCATAAAAATTTAAACAACTAAAGTTTGTAAAAGCTTTTGTAGAATATACTGTTGAAATTATAAACACGTTTTCATTTTTCGGCGTGAATCGTCTCATAATCTAAATTCAAAATAATTATAAACTTAATAGAAATGGGTGGGGTATTGCACTTAGGCAAATACTCTGTAATATCCAAAGCCTAAGTTTTCAATTACAGAGAGTCTGTTCGCTGTAATCTAGTTGGTACTTCAAACCCCTTTTCACTCGAGAGAAAAGAGAGTTTGAGTAGAGAGGAGTTCACACCAGTGTTCTGACTCCAGAGATCTTAGCCACCCGCTGGAAAAGACATTTGTGTCTTAGCGTGCTAAGAGAGAGCGAGAAATCCAACCCAGTGTGTTGGTACTGAAAATTGCATTTTCAGTTTAAGGTTTGTTGTGCACCCGCAACCACAATCCCAAAGTGATTGTCAGTGTGTTTAACTGACCGTGGACGTAGGAACTTGTTCCGAACCACGTAAAAATCATTTGCTGTTTTTCTCTTTCAGTTTTATTTTCTTATCTGTGCTCAAACGCCCTTTCAACTGAAACTGACTAATTGCAAAGTGAAACTAAAATCCTGACTACGTGCTAATCACAAAGACTATTTCTTAAGTTTAGTTTTTTCGTTGCTAGTGTTATTAGTCTAACTGATAAATCTTCGGATAATCGGTAAGATTCATAACACTCATCTGTTTCAAAATCAGACTGAAGCCCTTTGTGGATATCAGTCAAAGTACTGAACTTAACTGAAGTCAAAATACTGAAGTTACTTCTGTATCAGTCTCTCACAGACCTGAGTCAAACTCCTTCAGTATCAGTTGATACAATTTCAGTTAACTACAAAAGAATTTTGAAAAATAGCCTACATGAGTATTCCCCCCTACACCTGTTCAGTGACCCTCCTGAACCCAACACCCTTTATTCTTAATCTTCATGCCCAACTCAAAAATGTCAATTCTAGTGGGACGGAGGGAGTAGTATATATAAAGTCTATAATTAATGAGATATATTTAAAATTTTGGGCCCTCAAAATTATGTTACAAAATTATCATCAAATTAATTTGAAATTAATTTTAAATTGAACTTGAATTTTTGACAATAAATTTTGTTATCTAATATTATTTTAGTATACATAAAGCCTATAATTAATGAGATATATTAACAAATTGGGCCCTCAATATTTTGGGGCCCTGGGCCGTCACCCATGCACGCCCGCCTTCAGGGTCGGCCCTGATTAGTTCACTATGAATTCTGTCGCATCCACTTAATTGCCCTACTTCCACCATTCTCCCGGTCTGATTCAGTCGGCTGTCAATTCTGCCCCATCCCGGTCCCTTTCGGGATCTGATCGAAGAGTTTTTCGGAACAAGCGTTAGAAGAACGAGTCTAGCTGGTTGATCTAAAATCGATGTGATACTCAATTTGCTATTTGATTGAGATATGTTTCTTCATTTCGTTCCTATGGAATTATGATATATTGATTATTTAAGTTGATTCGGTTGAAGTTTGATGCGTATCTATGCATTTAAGTATCCTTCTTCGATTTGTGTTTATTTCAATTTTGATGGGATTGTTGTATTGACTCGATCATGTTTTAAGTCAGTCTATAATGTAGTGAAATATATAATGACTTTACATAATAGGTGATAACTCTACTTTCCACATATAAGGATGACTTCCAGCCTTGTAACATACCAGAGTTGTTATAAAAATGTACCAGTCAAACCAATTTGTGTTAGGGCAGCAAATCAGAAAAGTAATAAGAATTGGGTTTCATCTTTACGGGAAGCAAATTTGTTAGGTACCAGGATGACTTTCTCAAGGTTTTGACGTCACTTGCTATTTAAATTGGTAAGTGTTGAGAAAAGAAAGATATATTTAAACCCTTATGTTTTGATGATACCAAAACCACCCAAAGGTACACTCTAGCTGATGATGCTCCTATGATCCTAATTGTCTTTAGCTTGAAGGATCAAGAAAGCTAAAATAACTGAAGACATCATCCCTACTGAAGAAGTGTTTGACAAAAAGACTCCACACGAGTCTAGAACAAGTGGAATATGCAGACTCAACTGAAAGCTCCTTACTAAAGAAAACTGCATCAAGAATGACTGAAGAAAGAAAGGCCACGTGAATAAATTCCAAGACACGCCACAGTCAATGAAGAAGTCAGAAGCATTGACTTCAAAAGAAGATGTCCTTGTACCTGAGCCAGAAAAGAGACGTTATCTCCCAATAGTAGGATTTGAAGAAAATGATCTCCGCCAAAGGATCTATTCCTCAGAGACGCCTTTAAATAGCTCAGAAGATCTCTCGAAGTAAAGAGAGAGAGAGAAGAAAAGAAAAAGAGAAGATACCGATTCAATCCTCAATGCCAAAGCTACATAAAAAAATCAAATAGAGCTCAAAATTCCTTAAGCATTGAATCGATGAAGAGATGATTTAAATGTTGTAAAATCAGTTTCACTGATTACTTAAACTCTCTTCTTGTAACTAGGATTTTCACATAGATAAATCACTAGCCTAGTTACCGATTACTTGAGATTCTGTACTCAGTAATCCTAGTTGGTATATTAAAAAAAAAAGAGCGAGAAGAGTGTTTGTAATCGAGCTTGAGACTTAGACCAAGCTCAGTGGTTGTTTAGTACCAGTAAACTAAACAGTTAGGTTACTTAGCACCCATAAGCTAAGTGTGTAAATTCAACTCAATGAGTTGGTTGCTGTAAGGAGTTTCCTTTCAGTATAGGTTGCTTTGCACCCGTAAGCATTGCAGATAGATTTGCATTGCACCCGTAAGCACGTGGTTAGGTTTGCTGTGCACCCATAAGCACATGCCTAGAGTGTTTCTCAGACTAATCATCTGGCCGTGGATGTAGGAACGTTGTTTTTTGAACCACGTAAAAATCCTTTATGTGCTTACTTGCTTTTATATTCAGTATTTGCGCATATCTCTATTTCTCTATTACTGACTAACTGAAAAGAGTAACTAAGGAATTTTCTGTGAAGAAAATCTATTTCACTAAGTTTAATATTCCGCTGCTAGAGTTATAGGTTTAACTGATCAATATTTCGATTGTCAGTTGAATAAGTAATTCTACTCTATTTTACTTTCGACTGAAGCTTTACTTGGACGAAAGTTAATTGACCAGCTTAATTAACTGAAGTCACCCACTGAACCTCTGTTTCAGTATCAGTTGCCACCCTTTGTCAACTGAAGCGTGCATATTCAAAGTAGTCAAACTGTCATTCAGAACAAAGGTGTTGGTTTTAAGTAACCTTATTTCGAAAATAGCATACAAGTGTATTTTCCATCCCCCCCATACACCCCATACACCTGTCCTTTCAACCGTCAAGGGATTCAACAATTGGTATCAGAGCAGGTTGTTCGAAAGAACAATTTGCTTTGATCAAGTTCTACTGAACTAGATCTTATTCAAAAGGGTTGTTAAAAGATTTCCAAAGTTTTCAATTTTTTTTACAAAACTCTTCGTATGTGCTATGTGCTCTTTATCTGTTTGTTTTTTGTGCTTATGTCATAGTCACTAATTCGCTCTTTCAACTCTCTCTCTCCGAGATCGACTCAATGACTGAAGTCAAGAAGAAAGTCGACTCACACTGATGACTGGACCAGTCATCAGAAAGAAATCTAAACTGTAAAATTTTTATTTCTAATGGATTTCTCATATTATTGTCATCCAGATGAGATTGTTCTAACACTTGAAGGAATGACCAATAATCAAGTTTCGACAAAGAAATGAGGGAGCAAATTGTTCCAAGTCTATTCACACACACTCATTCAGCCGGAAGACGTTAGCTCCACAGAAGTCAAGCTTCATCAAATCCGAAGAAACAGGAGCTGACCAAGAACCACTTTAGAAGGTAGGCCTGGGAATCGGGTTGGGTTCGGGTACCTTACCCGAAAAAATCGGGTACCCGAACCCGAAAATCACAAAAACCCTATACCCGATCCCGACCCCGAAAACGAAATCGGGTACCCTAATACCCGACTCGGGTACCCTAAATTACCCTAAATTTGAAATCTGTATTTTTTAAAAAAAAAAAGAAGAAGAAGAAGCTCACCTGTCGAAGCTGTCGTCGGAGCTCGAAGGCTGCACCTGCACGGCTGCTGCGGCGGCGAACGGCGGGGCGACTTCTGATTGGGGCCACAGGCGAGGGTCGCGATGGGAGTTGTGGCCTCGTGGGAGTTTGGGACTGGGGAGGCTAGGACGATTGGCGAGGGGCGCCGCCTCCCACGCCGGGCTGGAGACTGGAGTGGCGAGTGGGGCGGCCGGGCGGCGGGCGGGGCTGGACTCTGGAGTGAGAGATTAGGGCCGGCTGGGACTTGGGAGTTTGGGAATTGGGATGATTTGGGAATTGGGGAGGACGCCGAAACAGAATAGGGGCCAGGGTTTAGTCATTTAGTTTTCATATTTACTTTAATTAAATAGTTAAAAATTTATTAATTAAAATATCGGGGGGTATCGGGTATACCCGATACCCGATTATTTCGGCCCCTAAATACCCGATCCCGAATTAATCGGATATAGGGTACCCGATATCCATTTTTTTCGGGTCGGGTATCGGGTACCCGATTACCCGATCCCGAACTTCCCAGGCCTATTAGAAGGTGTCAGAAATGCAACTGAAGGATCATAAATGAAAGTCAAATCTACCAGCTGCATCTTTCAATCACCTAAAGAAGTTCTTTAACTGAAAGAAAGTTCAAGTTACCACAACTGAACAATCATCAGTCAAAATCTACCCCGTCATCAGTTGAGGGGGAACCAGAAGAAGTCACCTAGGGTTTCATAAGACGTATCGACTGATTACAACATTCAGTCGATGAGTAAGTATCTATATTCCAGATATCCTTAGTGTTGTTGCTAAGTTGAAAAAAAAATTACTAAAATGTGCGAATTTTATTTTAATATTTTTAAAACCCGCCATTTTTGCAACTTATCAGATAAAAAGATTTTCAAAATCTTTTCACTGTTCACCCACGTCAGCACGTATTAACTAGCTCCACCTTTTTAGGCCCACGTATTAGACGGTTGTTTAATGCGGACGCGAAAATTCTCTTAATTCTGCCTTAATGGTCAAATCAGAACCGCCTTTGTCAAATCATTTACCCTTATGCCTTTTTACCTTCCTCACTATCTTACCATGTATTTTTACCTCTTCTCATTAGTCTCTCCCTTACTTTGAAAATTCTCCTTCCTTCTGAAAATTTCTCTTTAAAATTTTCTCTCATCAGACTAACCTTTCATATCCACGAAATTCTTGTGAGATCACTTTCATTCTCTCGAAAAAGGAATCATCATGAAGCCAGAAGAAAAGAAGACATCAGTTCGAGGGAGTTATAATCCACAAGCGCCAGAAGAGCGTCTTCTCAACAAGCGTGATGAAAGCCTCTCAATGCAAATGATGAAAACATTAAAGATGGAAGATCCAGATCAGTCATGTGCAGCATGCTCCAAACGAGATCCGGATGAAGGCATCATGCCGATCCTAACGACCATCTCAAGGTCGCAAATCCAACCTCACGCACATCCCAAGGACAAATCAGCTTCGTCCAAACTGCCCGGGATATCAAGCCCTCTGATTGCTGAACAATCCGTTCTGCAGAAGTATCCTACCCAGTCGGAGAGTTGTGAAACCTCTTTTTCATCTCCACGTGATTTGGAGATAAGAGTGGTTCTGGAGGAATCATTCTCCCAGGATGTAGGGCTGCAGTTTATCTCCAATGCATCTGCTAAGTCACCCCTACATCTCTCTTTTCACAACCATCATCTCACTGATTCTTCCTATTTTTCTCTCCCAAATGAGAATCAGCAGAGCAAAGGCTATGTGGGGTGAGCCTCACAGGAAAGGTTGCAGCAGTACCCTATGGAATCATCTTCAAAATTGCAACCATTTCTTCTTCCCATATCTACCTTGTATTTTCACACTCATCAACTTCCCACTCGAGTGTACCAGACATACTCTGAAGTATTCCTCACGAATACGTCAGCTTCTTCTCTTTCCAATTCATCAACCTCAGAGCTCAGTATTCTTCGCTCTAGAGAAGAACCTTTGCGGCACGAGCCTCTCTCCAAAACCTTGCTCAACCGTGCTCATCAGACTGTTCATCAGCTCTCATTCGCGCTGAAAGTCTCTATAGCAAAAATTCTGAGTCCAACTCTTTCATCATGGACTCAGGAACTTTAAGGAGATCTGGCCCCACGAGCTTGTGGGATGACTTGCATGCTTTGGAGAAAATGCAAGTTAGACAAGTGGTCGTGGATCAAGAAGAAACATCCACTCTCGCCCTTACTGGTCACAATGTTACCGTTACTGAAGAAACTGAAGATGAGCAGCACACTGACGAAAAGGCTGCATTAAAACAAAGAAATCTTCAGTTAAGCAATGACACTGAAGAAGCACAACATTCAGAAGCTGCTGCTGATGGGGATGATAATGTTGCCCTTGTTGGCACATTCGACTGGTTCTTAGAGGACACTGAAGATGCCTCTGAAGAAGAAGAAGACGAGGTGGATGATGCTCCAGAAGATGAAAGACACTGACACGAGAATGAACTTGACTGAAACTAATGTTCCTACAGTGGATATGACAACTGAGGATATATCCACTGAAACTCGTAAAATGGTTGCTGCTGATGTGCTAACTGAAACTTATTCATCCAAGGCAAAGCCGACCAACTCAACCTTAACTAATGATCAATCATCATCAGTTGAGAAACACCAAGGAGACAATGACTCAACTGAAACTAATCAGAAACCAACTAAAGTCTCCTCATCCACTCCTGCTGCTGAAGAGATGCCTACAACTGAGGGGGAATTCATTAGTTCAAAGGCAATCAATCCATTCAAAATGGCGAAGAAGTCCTACCTGGAGAAATTGATCTTAGCGCAACAACAACAGATCAAAGATCTCCAAAGGCAACTTGAAGAAATGACCGCATATGCAGCATAACAAGTTCAAAGACTTCGCAGAGTGGAAATCCTTGTCGAGGACCTTTTTAGGGACTCCGCAAGTGAGAAGCGCGTGGTCGGTCAATACCTACGATTTTTAGATAACCGATCAGAAGCAGTGCAAGAGAGTCTCTACACTCACATCAAGACCATGTTACCAATCATCGAAAATTTTCCACAACTTGTTGATCAAGTAATGTACGCTAACCAAGAGCGCACTGAAGCAAATCAGAGAAAGTTTGAGAGGTACATGGAGATCAACACACAGCTCAGTCATCTGCGCCACAAGATTACTTCCTTCATCACTGAACAAGATGTTAATCAATCAGTTAGAAATGCTCTTCATGCCTTTACCGTGCAAGAGATGCTACCGATGCAGAAAAGACTACAATCTCTAGAAAGAAATGTCAACGAGATACAGTCCACTGCTGATCACGCCAACACCAGCAATGCACGAAGATATCCTAACCTACAATGGGTTCTCGAGGCTCATCTTTTTGATGATGCCAAAATGGGGAAATGATAAATGAAAGTTCAACTGAAGAGAAAAGAAAAGAAAGTCTGCGACCCCCGAAGAGCTTTGATTCTCCAGCTCAAGAAATTGAAGAAATGATGGAGTCCATCCAGACCAAGCTCAGAGCCAAAGACAAAGGGAAGCAAAATCAAGTTTCAATTGAAACTGGAATGGCCTACAAGTCTACATCTCAAGATCAACGGAAGAAGAGGCAAATGAGTGATGATGAGGAGAGCCCATATCTGTCAAAGAGACGATTGGAACTAGGCAAGATTGCCTCACCATTCACACCGAGGCTACATCAAGAACTTCAAGCTTATCGGGACTCAAGACTTCTGATTTTCCATCTTCATGGAAATCAATTGAAGAACCCTGATACCTGGGTTCCAAAAGAGATAAGCGACTGGTGGATAAGAATAAAAGAAATATTCACCAAGTGGTTCATAGCTGTCAAGTTCAACCAGAAGAAACATCAGCATGATGCTTGGAAATTCTTCATGAGAAATCGGGATGATCAAGCTCAGTTCAAACGGCTGGAACAAGCAAGGAAAGCAGCTAAGATGGCCTTTGTTCCTCCTCCGCTTCTCAACAACATCACATCTCCATGACGAAAAGGACTCACTGACAGAGTCATTATTGAACGAGAAGTACGAAGTATCAGTGAAATGTGGAGAATCACTTATCCAGAACTCTACGCTCAACGGAGAAATGTCCTCTACCAACTCTACCACGTTAAACCGTAGAGTTTATAGGTTTGCTTGTACAATTTCCTTAGGCAGTAAGAAAAATTTCTCACCTACTAAGTGCAATGTACTCTTTGATAAGCATTCTCTTCTATTCATTTGAATATAAGCTCTTTTGTCTCCTATTACCATTGATTGTCAAAACGTCTGGCATACTTTCTTTTGTGTTCTGTTTATAATTTTCAGTCACATGAGTTGCCTGTACTTTAGAATTTTTCAGGCAAGGTTTTGGCATCATGAAAAAAGGGAGAAATTATTGTGAAAAGAAAGATATATTTAAACCCTTATGTTTTGATGATACCAAAACCACACAAAGGTACACTCTAGCTGATGATGCTCCTATGATCCTAACTGTCTTTAGCTTGAAGGATCTAGAAAGCTGAAATAACTGAAGACATCATCCCTACTGAAGAAGTGTTTGACAAAAAGACTCCATACGAGTCTAGAACAAGCGAAATATGAAGACTCAACTGAAAGCTCCTTACTAAAGGAAACTGCATCAAGAATGACTGAAGAAAGAAAGGTTACGTGAATAAATTCCAAGACACGCCGCAGTTAATGAAGAAGTCAGAAGCGTTGACTTCAAAAGAAGATGTCCTTGTACCTGAGCCAGAAAAGAGACGTTATCTCCCAACGATAGGATTTGAAGAAGAAGATCTCCGCCAACGGATCTATTCCTCAGAGACACCTATAAATAGATCAGAAGATCTCCGCCAACGGGTCTTTTCCTATTCTTGCTATGTCGCAGGGTTAAAACCAATTGTTTTTTATTTTTTTCTCGATGTTTTCTGACGTTTTTGATAAAACCTTCTCGGAAAAGTATTTTAACAATATTTTCGATAATATTAGTAGATGCTATGCGAACAACTCTTTTTCTATCCATATCAGCATTTCTTATAGAGGTTATTATCTCATCAATAGTGTCTCTACCCATGATGAATTAAAACTTTTGTTGTCCCAAATTTGGTCGAAGTAAAGAGATAGAGAAGAGAAGAAAAAGAGAAGATACCGATTCAATCCTCAATGCCAAAGCTACATCAGAAAATCAAATAGAGCTCAAAATTTCTTAAGTTTTGAATCAATGAAGAGAGGATTTAAATGTTGTAAAATCAGTTTCACTGATTACTTAAACTCTCTTATTGTAACTAGAATTTTCACATAGATATATCACTAGCCTAGTTACCAATTACTTGAGATTTTGTACTTAGTAATCCTAATTGGTATATTACAATACCCCTTTTCAAAAGAGCGAGAAGAGTGTTTGCAATCGAGCTTGAGACTTAGACCAAGCTCAGTGGTTGTTTAGTACCAGTAAACTAAACAGTTAGGTTACTTAGCAACCCGATAAGCTAAGTGTGTAAATCCAACTCAATGAGTTGGTTCCTGTAAGGAGTTTCCTTTCTGTATAGGTTGCTTTGCACCCGTAAGCATTGCAGATAGATTTGCGTTGCACCCGTAAGCACATGCCCAGAGTGTTTCTCAGACTAATCATCTGGCCGTGGATGTAGGAACGTTATTTTTCGAACCACGTAAAAATCCTTTGTGCTCTTACTTACTTTTATATTCAGTATTTGCGCATATCTCTATTTCTCTAATACTGACTAACTGAAAAGAGTAACTAAGGGATTCTCTGTGAAGAAAATCTATTTCACTAAGTTTAATATTCCGCTGCTAGAGTTATAGGTTTAACTGATCAATCTTTCGATAGTTAGTTGAACAAGTAACTCTACTCTGTTTTACTTACGACTGAAGCTTTACTTGGACGAAAGTTAATTGACCAACTCAATTAACTGAAGTCACCCACTGAACCTCTGTTTCAGTATCAGTCGCCACCCCTTGTCAACTGAAGCGTGCATATTCAAAGTAGTCAAACTGTCATTCAGAACAAAGGTGTTGGTTTTAAGTAACCTTATTTCGAAAATAGCCTACATGTGTATTCCCCCCCCCTCCATCTGTCCTTTCAACCCTCAGGGGACCCAACTGTAAGGAACTCTAGATATATATTACGAGTTTTCATTTAATATGGGAACTTGAAGGAAGAAGTATGTATATACTACCATGATTTCACATGAGTTGCAAGGTAATTAAGCTTAAAAGACTTTCCACGGATGGAGTAACATGAAAGATTCTGCTTGATTCACTTTGTGATGTGCGATTGGTGGAAATATTCTAATTTTGTCATAAATGTCCAGTTCTCTTAAGTACAACAATAAGTCCTCCTGTAATCCATCATTGGTATCGTCGTGGTATAAAAGTCTCATTACTCATTGCTTTATACAGCTACTGTAAGAATGCTCAATTAGCTTCCTTTGTGATATTTTTCAGTCTCTATTTATTTTTCTACACTTCTTTAATTCTTACAGATTTCTTTTTGCTTATCATGCATTTAATATCTTTGCAGGGCACAAATATGTTTCTCAAAGCAATTGTGTAGTACAGAAAGTGACAACCAATATGTTCTTCATTTTTATTTTTATTTTTTGATATGAGTGCAATATTTTTACTTTGCCAAATATTTTCTTTTTTCTACTATATTATTCCATTATTTAATATGAGCAGTATATATATATATATATATATATATATATATATATATTCTTTTTTAAGTTTGAGCATTTATATGTATTCTTAATTTCACATTACACACACACTTATATATAAATATATATATTTGTATGTATATATTTTGGGGTGAGTGATGGAGGGGTTGGGGTGGGGGGCATATTATAACACTGTAACTTGAGACTACTGGGTGGAGCAGCTTTGTTGCTGATAACAATCTGGAATACGGTGATGCTTGCATCTTTGAGTAGATGGAGTCAGGCCCGAAGGGTGTTAGGCTCAGAGTCTTCATCCTCAGGAATACCTACTATTTGCCACCTCAATTGCATGCAAACATACCTGCTGTTGAAGTCGATGGTAAGACACTTGAGATAGCCATAGAGATTGACTAGATTCAGCTACGTTTGCATCGTGGGTTTCATGTTTTGGTTTAGATTTTTGTTGTTGTGATTATCTGAAGTCTGACTGATATATAACATTTATCTTTTGTTGGAGAGAAATAAGATACTGAAGATGAGACTGAAGAAGAAGATATTGATGTTGCAATGGTTGTTAGAGCAGCTGTGTTCGTTGAGGATAGGTTGACAAAGGCCAAAAGACTTGTGTCAAGAGCCGCTATACCACATTTGGACTACAAGAATTATGATTTTCCTGATGTCGTCTATTGTGAAGCAATGAACCACATTAATTGACTTTTATCATTTGGCAGAAAATAGTGGATTTTTTACCAATTTTTTTTTTTTTGAAAAAGTGAATGAAACAACACAACCACATTACTAATTTTTTTTTTAAAACACGATGTTTAAACTCACCCACTCTCGATCATCAATTTTTCCATTCTCATCAAATATTAGGCAGAAGGATATTTAATAGTTCCATCTTATTTCTCACATGGGATATGGGCTTTATATGTGGGGTGCATAACTCAACATGAAGTTAATTTTATTTTTCCGTGTTAAATTTGTTATTAATTTAGATTTAAATTTTGGTTCACGGGTGACAGGTATCCGACTAGTAGCGGGTTAGCAAATACCCGACAGATGGCGGGTATCTGCGGGTGATGGGTGTGGGTGGCAGAGAGTACCCGTCGCGGGTCACGGGTCACGGGTCACGGGTCGGGTGGCCGAAGATTTTCACTTGCGGGTACGGGCATGGATAGCCACTATCCGTGCCTGCTACACCCGATTGCTATTCATAATTATAACACATTATTTTTCAAGTTCATTTGACAACTTTTCGAATATATATTTTGCTAAATCATGTTAGGGTGGATGAAAGTCCTCTTTAATATAATTTTTCATTTTAGTTTAACATGTTACGTAGACCTATATCATATTAACATTTATATTATTGAATAATATTCATCAATTATAAATAGTACTATTTTTGTTAATTTCTATGTTTTTTTTATAAATGATAACACCAATTAATATCTGTCGAAATTCGACGAATTACACACTAGCTTCTTTTACGTTGATTAAAATAATAGACCATTATCTGGCCAACAATTCTTCCACGGTGGCCTCATTCCACCTATATAAATGCCGAGGCAGTTTTGTGTGCTCCATAAAGCACGGTGCTCCATGACACTAACAATTGCATTAAATGACATTAATACTAATATTATCTTGAAATGACACTAACACTATTTTGTTTTATAAATGACACTATTATGTTATATAAATAACACTGTTTGAAATAAAACAAACATTATAAATAACACTGCTTGAAATAACACTAACACTAATTTGTTTTACAAATAACACTACACTAACACTAATTTGTTTTACAAATAACACTACCATATTATATAAATAACACTATCATATTAGTGTCATTTAATGCAAGTGTTAGTGTCATGGAGCACGGTGCTCCATGGAGCACAGGAGAATTTGCAATAAATGCCTCCACCTAATCATAAACCATTTTAACAATTCTTCCACGGTGGCCGCATTTCACCTATAAATGCCTCCACCTAATCATAATTCATAAACCATTTTATGGCCAACAATTATTCCACGTTGCCTCATTTCATCTATAAAATCTGCTCGCACAAAGTCGTTTCTTCACTCTGCTCAATCCATTTTCCCCAAGCTTGAGCTTCTTCTCAGTTATACTCCATTTCAGAGCAAGTATTGCAGCTGGTAAAGAAATTCCTTCTATCTCCATTCTTACTTTTACACACAAGAGCTTCTAACTGCAGTCTGTTTTCCTTTCTGCAGAACAATAGCATAACACCAAGGCCAGCGTTTATTTCAAATCATCATCCACCGGTAAAAACAAAACTTTCATTATCAGATTCAAAACAAACCAATATTTATACTGATTGCACTTCCATAAGTACCATAGAAAACTCTCACTTATAATCAACAGCCAGATTTATATATTGTAAATCTAAGGTATATTAGATAGTGTATTAATAATAAGCAAAGAAGAAGAAATCCTGCCACAGCAAACCAACACATCACATACATATGTTTACCTTGGGACTAAAGAACTCAAGACATCAGAGATATGAGGGAGACCGCCGATCTTCGTCGGAGGGGAGATTTTCTGGGTTCCCTTTTGGGAGACGAAGAATAGGTAGGTGAGGGAGATAAGGGCGGGGAGGACGTTGGCGGTGGTGGCCGGCGGCGATTTTGCCGGGGAAGGGAGGCGGCAGCGTGGCAGAGAGGGAGAGAGGGGAAAGTTGGGCCGGATCTTTTTCCTTCTAGGCTTGTGTAATTTATCTTGTTGGGCTTAACAGATTTTGGGTCTAATATCGGAGGATTTTTTTTTTTGAGCCACTAATATTAGAGGATTTTATTTGGGGTTTCATTATTATTTTTAGAATTGGCTAAGACTAGGGCTGAGAAATATACCGAAAATTCGGTATACCGGTCATACCGTACTGAAAAATACCGAATTAAGGTATATCGAATTTTTCGGTAAGGTATGATACCGTACCGAAGATTTATGGTAAGGTAAAAGTATGAATTTTCCAGATATTGAGGTATACCGATGTATACCGGTACAACGATATATATCAGAAAAATAATAAATACCTTATTAAAGGTATATATCGAAACAAGGTATGATACCGTATTACCGGTATATATCGTCTAAAAGTATATACCATTGATGTGGTATGATACATTGCCTGATATACCGCAATTTATGGTATATACCAGTAATATGGTATCATACTTTGTCCGGTATGATACTGCAATTGTCGGTATACCAAAAACAGTTCAAAAACGTAAAAAATGGTCAAATTTTTTATTTTTTCAATTAGTGGCCAAATCTTGTATTTGCATCTTCAAAATGGCCATATGAATATATTGTTTCTTATTTTATTGTGTTTGAGTTTTATTATTGAAGTTATTATATTTGTCAAATGTGTTCATTAGGTAAGCAAGTTAAAAAAAATAAGTTGTTGATAATACCATACTGAAACTTATCAATTTTAATATATCGATTATTTTGGCATACCGTAAAAGTATGGTATGCTGAAATATGATACGGTATACCGAAACGACGGTGTACCAGAATACGGTAAGGTATACCGAAACAAAGATACGATAAAATGTATAAGATTTTTTCATACCGTACTTTAAGGTATACTTTATTTTAGATTTATTAATCTGTCGGGTGCTTCACGAGATCAATAAATGGGGAAAAATAGAGGTCTGAGATCATGAAGAGTAACTGTAGAAACGTGATAGCATGCGCACAAAATTAAAGATGTTTTGGTATTACTTAGAAGTGGCTTTATTTTTAAAACCTTCTAAGCTATGCTTTATGAGCATGCATAATAGGTTTCAAAAATGTGTTATGAAATGTTTATAAAATGCAATGCCAACTGAGTACGTTAATTCCTAACCTCAAATATTTTTAGGTTGATCGGTTGGTGCTGACGGGGCAGAGCTGGGCTAGAGTCTCACTCCGTCTTTTGCTTCGCTAATGACTAGCTTGTTATCTTCTCTTATAATATTATACAATAGTACGGTCTTGAGCTTAGACTTTTAAATCATATTTATATTAATGAAGTTATCATTGATTATGATCAGAGTCACGAAATTAAACTTATGTGATCCCATCGCTCAATGCTTTTCATTTTTATTTCTTCAAAACACGAACACCAGATCTTAAGGGTAAATCATCATGTTTATTCAGCTCATTCAATTTTTCCATTATTTTCCCATTTCTTTTTCTCTTGGGAAACCGGGCGTTATAGGAATAATGTCCCCATACATATATCTATTCACGAGGAATGAGAACGATACAGACTGGACACATCTCATAATAAGCGCACACATTTTTGCAGGGAACCCCAACCTGGGCATAACAACTTCTAAGAAATCCCATTCCATCCTATCATAAGCCTTCCTCATACCTCATATCAAGCTTGAGTGCAGCATAGCCCTTCTCACCTGCCTACCTTCATTGCAATCAATGATGGTACTCAAAATTGATAATGACATTGTTAGTAATCAGACGCCATTTGAGAAAAACACTCTGAGCTTGGTTTGATTACTCTTCCAAGAATCACCCGTAAGCGTTTCACTAGAACTTTGGACACAATTTTGCATATTGTGTTGCACAAACTGATCAGCGAAAGTCCGCCACTTTCTCCGGTTGGTCGATCTTTAGGATTAACTGAATTAAAGTTTTGTCTCACTCATTATTCAAAGCATTTAGAACATGTTGCGTGATAAAACCACAGACCGCGGCCCAAAATCTTTGAAAAAATATGCCATTAAAACCGTTCGAACGCTGCCCTCCGAACTTCATCAGATTCGAAAACTTTTGTTAAGTAGATCAACATCCACTACAAAAAAGCGCCGATTTACCGACGGAAGCTCCGCCGCCGGCGATTACCGGCGGCTTTCCGACGGCGGAGCTGCCGACCCGTAGTTTTTGAATATATGGCGTTAATACCGGCGGCAAAATCGCCGCCGGTAAATATTAAAGCCGCCGGGAAATTTTTTATTTTTATTTTTTTTAATATTTAACAAATAGCGGCGGCAAGATTGCCGCCGGTAAAAAGAGTGCGGGTCGGGCTTTAGCAGCGGCAATGGGCCGCCGCTAATTTTAAAGCCCAAAATCGGGAGCCCTAACCCTCTCTCCTCTAGAACAGAACACCCCCCCCTCCAGCCCCCTGCCCCCCCCTCCCCTGCCGCTGCCCTGCTGCTGCTGCCGCTTGTCGCCGTCGCCGGTCGCCGCCGTCGCCTCCGTCAAGGTAAGCCCCTCATTTCCTTCTCTCTCTCTGTCTCTCTCTCTCTCTCACCCTCTCACCCTATCTTCATCTTTCTCCTCCTAATTTCAGGCCAATCCTGCCGCCTCACCGCTCCTGCCACCGCACGGTTCCGCTGTCGACTCCCACGATACACTCTCGTTTTTAATAGACTTTTATTTATTTGTTTGTTTATTTATTATTTATTTGTTTGATTAAAATTAACTTAACTCTAATTAATTTATAGGATGTTTAAAGTATGATTAATTGAAATTAATTTGGTAATTAGATTAATTTTGAATTGATTTAACTATAATTACTTTATAGGATGTTTAAAGTATGATTAATTGAAATTAATTTGGTAATTAGATTAATTTTGAATTGATTTAACTATAATTACTTTATAGGATGTTTAAAGTATGATTAATTGAAATTAATTTGTTAATTAGATTAATTTTAAATTGATTTAACTATAATTACTTTATAGGATGTTTAAAGTATGATTAATTGAAATTAATTTGTTAATTAGATTAATTTTAAATTGATTTAACTATAATTACTTTATAGGATGTTTAAAGTATGATTAATTGAAATTAATTTGTTAATTAGATTAATTTTAAATTGATTTACTGTTTCGGATGAAATGATATGTTATTATATATTGTGGGATAGATTTAATCAATTTCTTAAGGATCTTCTCCCTTTGGGATAGAAATTGATTATTTCTTAAGGATCTTCTCCCAACAAATGATTGTGTTTGATTTTATTACCTTATTTTTTTTTATTGTTTTATATGTTATTTTATTATTGTTTCGACTTTGGGGGGCCGGGTAGACCTAGTATAGGTTTAGTAAATTAGGACCACTATGGTCACTATAGTTGCTGGTAGAGTCGAGCACTTGGTAGTTAGGATAGTGGGGTTATGCTGTCAAAATTTTCTTAGATTCAAGTAATTTATTGTATTTGATTTATTTTTATTTTCAATTAGAATTTGCAAGAATGAGTGATAATCGATCGTGGATGTACGCGAGATACAATGATCGTGCTGCATTTGAAACGAGACTTGAGAGTTTCCTCGAGTTTGCGATAAATCAAACAGCGTATACAGATGGAATTGGTAACATTAGGTGCCCGTGTAGGAAGTGTAAGAATAAAGTCTTTGCATCTGTACCTACAGTCAGAGAACATGTTACTAGGCGTGGATTTGTCCACAATTACACGAACTGGTGTTATCAAGGGGAAGCACCAGTATATATGCTAGCAGAACATACTATAATGGATGAGGATGATGGGTCATACAGTAATTACCAAAGGATGGTGCATGATCATGCTGGACCTAGTAATTATCAAGATCCTCCAAATCTTGAGGAGCCGCCTAATCCTGACGCTCAACAAATTTATGACATGTTGAACGCAGCCGATAGTCCTCTATACCCAGACTGTGACACTTACTCACAGTTATCCTGGATGACACAGATGATGAGCATAAATGTTGAAAATCACATGTCAGAGAGATGTTTTAATCAGATATTTGAGATGGTTCAAAAGGCTTTACCGAAGGATAACAACTGCCCTGACAGCTTTTACAGTACGAAGAGAAATCTGCGCGGGTTGGGTTTGCCAGTAGAGAAGATTGATTGTTGCGTTAATAACTGCATGTTGTATTGGGGGGACGACAGTGAGCTAGAGAGTTGTAATTTTTGTGGTGCATCACGATATAAGGAGAACTTGCGTGCATCTGGAAGCCGCCGAAAGAAACGTGTGGCAAATGAATTCAAAAATACATTATAATTACAAAATGAAAATACTTATACTCTATAACGTAGATTGATAAAAAAAAATTAATAACATATTGATTAATAAATAGATATATTGTTTCGACATAAAAATAAGGACATATATGCAAATGAATTCAAAAATACATTAAAACTATCAAATTAAAATACTTATGATTAATAAACTATATTGATAAAAAAATAAAAAATAAAAAAAAATAAAAAATAAATATTAAAAAAAATTAAAAAATAAATATTTATTTGCCATAAAAATACGGGCGGCGCGAGACTGGTCCGTAATTAACAACATTACTTGGATATTATCTCCTCATATTCAAATGTTATGAATATATGATATATATTGTATATTGAAATAGCCTTTAAATGATTTAATAGGCAATAGATATATCAATTATACGAGTGTTCTCTACTGGGGACAATTCAAAAGGAATTTCAAGGTTAAGCGTGCTTGACTTAGAGCACAACTAAGATGGGTGACCCACTGGGAAGTTCGCCTAAGGTTTGAAATATTGTATAAATACGAAAATATTAGTGGAGATAAATAAATAAATAAAATAAATAATTATATAATTAAAATAATTATTTAATTACCGGCGGCACGGGCCCGCCGGTAATCTCCCAACATCGACGACCATCGGTGTGGTGGTGGTGATCACCGGCGGCATCTCTACCGCCGCTGGTAAATGTTCGGGAAATCACCTGAGTTTCCCGAGAAAATATACCGGCGGTAGGGCCGCCGCCAATCTCCGGCGGCTCGGCGACCGCCCCTTTTGTAATCAGCTTTTTTTTTGTAGTGATCATCCATGATTCTCTCGTCAATTTTAACTCAAGTTCCTCAATAACCTCCTTCGATGAGTTACTCGAAGCAAACAGACTTCAGAAATAATAAATGATAATATCAGCCTAATAAAACATACTTTAATTAAAAACAAAGCACTCACACTTTAACTCTCTCACTCTCTCTTCTAAAAAAAAAAAAACTCTCTCCCCCGATTACTCTCTCTCTCTCTCTCATGCTACACCCTTGCCGCCTCTCCTCCTCCACAGAGACGGCGCGGCGAACCCATCCTCCTCCGCGACTTCTCTCTTTCTCCTCTGCGCGTCACCTCCACTTCCGCCGGATCTCACCTTCTCCTCCACCTTCGCCATCTCCTCCACCTTCACAGTCGTCTCGCCTCTCTCTCGCTCCATCCGCCTCCACAAACTCGTTCCCAATTCAAAAATAAAAGAAAGAATCGCATGCACACCGCAACAAGATGCAAATCATGAACTATAATCAATATTGATCAACTTAGCCATCAAACGACCAAAAAAAAAATACTTTAATATAGCAACAATATTTTTTATTAACAGTATAGAAATAATAACATTATTCACTTTGGTGAAAATATTAGTGCGATTGTAAACAAATAAAGGGATCCAAGCAGTAAAACAATGACGAAAAGGGCGGTGCTGATAGGCTGCAATTACCCGGGCACCAAGGCGAAGCTGAATGGCTGTATTAACGATGTGCGGCGGATGCACCGCTGCCTGCTCGACCGCTATGGTTTTCCGGCGGAACATATCGTGGTGCTCATAGATACGGAAGGTAGCGCCAACGCGCAGCCCACCGGCAAGAACATACGCGCCGCCCTTTCCAACATGGTGGCCTCCGCCAAGGCCGGCGACATCCTGTTCGTGCACTACAGCGGCCACGGTGTCCGCCTTCCCGCCGACGATGACGACACCGGCTATGATGAGTGCATTGTCCCCACTGACATGAATCTCATCACTGGTATGAAAAGCTTCTTTCTATTCATCTATTTCAACTTTTATGTAGCGAAAATAAATTGAAGTGCTCTAAATTTATTGACATTCATAACATTTTTTTATGATCAAATGATATTTTTCATTGTTTATATCCGTTCTAGCTAGCGGGGACCTAGAATGAATGACTTTACTCACAACAAAAAAAAAAAAATTACACTAATGACATGAGGCTTGATAACTATTACGTGTGTCATAAAAATTAGCGATATTTGATAATGTAGCTAATCAATAATAATTACACTTTCAAACACCATTAATTTTTATGACACGAATATTAGCTACCAAGTCTCACGTTTGTTGTGACTTAAATTTACGAACGAGATCGTTTTTCACTAAAACCGTAGAACTTTTTATTTATTTATATAAAATGAGAAGTATTCGATAAAACAATTTACAAATTTTGTGAAATTAAAATAAGTTTTTGGAGTGATAAGTGATGCCTTTTTGTGCATGTACAATTAGATGACGATTTCCGAGAGCTGGTTAACAAAGTAGCGAAGGGCTGCCGGATCACCATCGTCTCCGACTCCTGCCACAGCGGCGGCCTAATCGACAAGGCCAAGGAGCAGATCGGCGAGAGCACGAGGCCGAACTGGAAAGCACAAGTCACCAACGTCGAAAAACCGCCGCCGGGATCACTGAAGAACTTGTTGGACGCCGCCGCCCCAAAGGTTAAGAAGTTGATGAAAAAGGTGAAGAGGAAGTTTCTAGGCCAAGAAGTTGAGCACCTCGTCACACCCAAATCTCTACCGCTCTCGACTCTCATCGAGATACTGAAGCAGAAAACGGGGAAGCTCAACATCGGCGTGGGCGAGCTGAGGCCGACCTTGTTCGCCATGTTCCGCGACGACTCCACCCCAAAGGTTAAGAAGATCATGACGGCGGTGATGTGGAAGTTTCTAGGCCGCGGCACAGATGGTGGGATCCTCATCAGCGGAAGCCAATCGGGCGAGGAGGCGGCGGAGGTGACCCCCGATGGCGACGGGAGCCGTGCCTACGGCGCCCTAAGCAACGCGATTCAGGAGATCATCGCCGAGATGGGCGGTGAGATGAGTAACCGGGAGCTGGTTGTTAGGGCGAGGGAGCTGTTGATGCGGCAGGGCTTCACGCAGCACCCGGGCCTCTACTGCACTGATCTACATCTTCACGATCGTTTTATTTGCTGATTTTTGTGTCGCCTGTTTTTCTGAGTGAATTGAATTGATGTGCCATTAATTAAGGCTATTCGTTTGAAATTTAAACAGAGTTTCAAAACTATTATTGTGTTTTGGGGAGAAAACTGGTTATTAATTTGACATTTAAACAAAAATTTAAAATTATCAGGTTGACAGCGAAGGGTTGGTTGTTCTAGATAAATAAAGTTAAGAAATGTTAGATTAATAAGGGATGATTGTAATTTTTATTTTATTATTATTTTTTGACTTGGAGAGGGGAAGCGGTGGGGTTTGAACCTTAGACTTTACCGTACGCAGACAGGAGTTCACACCGCTTGGTATCCCCTTGATTTTTTTTTTTGCATGGTATTCTAGATACGAAACCTACCATGAATTGATGTTTAGTATCCCATACTAAAACCAACACGTTTACATTATTTCACAATTTTAACTCCAACACGTTTACATTAATTTAAAATGGAGTACATAATTGTCCTAAATAAACCATCTCCAACACAACATTCCCTAAAACATCGATCTTGATTTTCCGACTCTCCTCTATGCAAGGTGCACTTTCTTGAAGTTTCTACAATCTTTATTTCATTTCTTCATTTTCAAGAAAAAGGAAAAAAACAAATTCTCCATCCCCAATGTTGGGTATCTAGCCTAGCCGGAGTTCACCGCTTGTTTTCCGAACCGATCTGTCCCCTTCAAGGTTGCTCAAGCAACCAAGGAACCTTTCTTCAGCCAAAAGCTTTCTTTCTCTTCACTATCCTTCTACTCTAGCTTCTCTGCCTGCAGACAAAACACCAAGCAAACAATTAGCAACTAAGTAAAAAGAAAAGGAGAATGTGAGAACAGAGATTGAGAAACGGGAAAATTGTGTCTTGGAGACACGAGGGGCTCAAATTTTCCCACGGCGGCGACAGTACAATTCTGGCAACAACAAATGACCCAGGCCACAAGGTGAATCAGATGGATCTACACAAGAAGCTCTCACACTCAGTCGCCAAACAGGAATCCGATGAACAGGATTCCGGCGAGATCACCCGAAAGGAATAACAGAGCCTTTCAAAAGTTACAGTGATTGTGTAAAGCTTACTTAGTGAATGAAGTGGGGGTAGGGTTAAGTAGACGGTAGAAAAGGAGATCAAAGGGCAGATGGGCTTGGTTTAGGGTTAAAGGGATATCAAAGGGCAGATGAGCTTGGTTTAGGCGGCTAGGCCCAAAAATGGGTCATAAGAAATAAATAAAGAGCATTGGGCCAACCCACCACATATCCACCTTTGGCCCACTGATCTTTATGTCGCTAAGGAATTGCTCACCAACAAATGGTATATCATCATAGCCTTTTTACTCTTATCTATCACACAGACAAGACAACAAAGGGAGAGAGTGTCGCGACCACTCGACTTAATTAAGGATAACTAAGCTGGGAAACCGCGACGAAGGGACACAGTTATCGACGGCGATAGAAAGGGAGTTTCTGTCATGACCGGACTTAATTAAGGATAATTAAGCCGGGAAATCGTAACTAAGGACACAGTTATCGACGGCGATAGAAAGGGAGTGGACAAATAATAGAGGATCGAACTAGAATTTGTTTAGAGAAGGGAGAATTTATAATACACCTGATGTTTAGTCACAAGACTCGAACAAACTTGTAGGTTCAGATAAAACTGGCTTAACTGAAAGAACATAAAACCTAAGAGTACGCAGCGGAATAACATAATCTGATTACATGTATGAAGACATGTATCCAAGAGTTCATTTAACTTATGACAAAAGCTCCGCTCTTCACTTCATCTCCATCAGCCACTGCTCAACCTGCACATTTAGAAATATATGCAGGGCTGAGTACAAAAAGCACTCAGTGGGCACGTATGCCTAAATAAACGTATAAACATGCATCGTGAGACTGTAAATTGTCATGCCATTATAAACAGTACAGCAAGGGAGTTTTAGCTAAATAGGCCCAAGCTTACTAAATTCATTTGTGGTTCTTAAAGTTCGTCTGATCAGACTAAGTTCTCTTGTATTCTATCATATCTGGAACTGTGTGTCGGAGAGGTGGCCACCTCTCACGATCACTTGACCGGCCAACCCGCTAGATGACTCACGGTCATTGGTGTGAAATAATTCCTCTATTCTACCTTCTGGTTGTATGGATGGTGGGGCTGTAATTTGTTCTGGCCCTGGTACTGGACCTCTTTAATCATCTCGGGGAATTCCTCTCCCTCTTCTCGGATGCCCTCGTCTTGGTGGCATTCCGATGAGTTGACATATAGTCGTTACTACATTATGAAAAACGTTCAGACGCATATCATCAAATCGGCAACCCGTTTCTTGGTTCTCAAAACTCGCTCATACTCTTTCTCATGCTAACCTATGCGTAAAACATGGCGGAAGTAGCTTGCAGCAAAAGATCGATGGGGTCACTAAAAAGATATGGAAAATTGCCTTGATGAGGATTTTTACATCAACATTCGAATCTGGATCTATTGGTCTATCCAGGTACTACACGTGATGGATGGGCGGTCTAGCAAAAATCATCACAAAAGAACTTAGTCACGTTACGTCCAGTGGACCAGTGTTTTAGTACCAGTCAAAACAACTAAGCCAACATAGGGGCATACATAAGCATCGGATCAATCATCGTTTCCGAAATACACACATAACGTCCTGCTAAAAACATACGAGGTGGTGTAAATGTATCACGTGCTTGACCCTTGGGTCGAGGCATTCGTGTCGGACTGATTTAATCTAGTGAATACTTGCTTGTTTTTGGGTCACAAAAAAAAACTACCAACAGTTAGTAGATCGCAATGATTCAAATCACAAATGGCAATTGGGCAAAGTGTTCCAATAATTTGCCAAACAATTGAAATGAATAACCATAGGGTAGAAATGAATTGACTAAAAGGTCGAAACGAATTGACCTAATAGTCTGAACCCGTTTGGCTTTTCAGATGAAGGTTTTACATATATAGGTGTAGAGACCCATATATGACGACTACTGAGATTTTGGTCATGTGGATTGGCCAGGTCCAACACAATTACTTCTCAGTCACATGGAAATACTTTTCCGAACTTGGTAGGTCTTGATCATTGGCTGCAAAAGGTACTTTTGGTATAAAGTCTCTACTTTCTCCTTAACATCTAAACCTATCCTTGAGAATGTTTGGAAGATTCTCAAGCTTGAAGTCTGGTTTCTAAATCAACATCATTCCTTAAAATCTTCCATAGCAAAGTAAGACTTCTCAACTGTAATCAAGCTTACTTAACAAACTTCCTCTAAATGATCTTAGTGTGGGACTTCTAGCATTCATTCACATAGCGCTTGTATGTAATCGTATAATTTGAAGTATACTCGTGCCCTTGCGAGGGACCTTTCGAATCATCAATCTTCCACAAAAATGGATTTTACTTCTCTGAGCATCTTATAGGATATGGGTCACCTCACATAGTACTAAAGCATGTAATGATCTTAGTTAACACTTTCATTCTTCTTACTAAACTGAACGTCTAATCCAAGATGTTCTAACAAGGGCGATGTCTCTGATAGGCTAAATTTTGTATACTTTTCCTGAGTATACCCTTAGAGTCTCATTAGGGTCTCAATCCCTTAATGTATGCGTCAAACCGCTATTGATGTCCCTAGCTCTATTTACCTCTGAATCATTTTCGGGAACTTCTCCCATCTTATGCACTTGCGCCGATTTTCTAGTCGATGATAAAGGTTGGTAACTTCTAGTTACCCATGTCACATCTCATCTTTCTGATTCGTAGTAGGTGATCGTAATTAATAGGGGTTCTAAATTATGCTCACGTGTAATGTAATAGGTAACTTTAATCAGAAAGGTTTCGAGTATCTAAAACTGTAAGCTAATAGTTCTAATCGCAATATTAAAGAATCATGCACAAAGCGTCATAACCCCTCGTGAGCCTAGCTCTGAAATTCGAACATAAATCATGAAGGTTCTCTTCATGTCGTAACTGGTGATAATTGAGGGGTTTGAAATGAGCATTAGCTCATCACACCACCGCTAGCTAATTGCATAAGTCACTCTCATCGTTATGAGCAATGTCTCAACTAAGTTCTGGTCGGGTAAGGCAATAGTTGGTTCGGTATTCTGTCACGTGTGAACAGCCCGAATAATGAACTATGCCCGTGTCACTTACTCGTGTGTGACACTCTTCTTTTCATCTTATTGCATACATTCTCATTGGATTCTCGTGTCTCTTCAAGTGACATTTGATTTTCTTCCTCTTTCTTGGCTCTTCACTATGGCTATAGTGAAAGATAACTGAGTTTCTAGTTTCTACTGTTCTTTTCGTAACAGTGATCATGCATTCTTAACGCATCTAAGTTCATTGAGATATCAAATCAATTAATAAAGCATAAACCTTGAAAAGTAAGCATCAGCACATTCGTATGAAACGTGAACTTTCAACGTTCGTAAATTATTACCTCTTTCTTTCTTGTTGAGCGTGACGATGCAATGAAGTGCTGAGCTTTTGTCGACTGACTCTTCCAAACTAATATAAAATTTAGGACTAACTGGGTAACTCTTGGATTCAGAGCAAACGAACTGCTCTGATACCACTCTGTCACCAAGATACGTAATTCAGAAACATAGCTGAGAACATAAAGTGCTTCATGTACTGGCAGATAGATAAATAAACATGCAAAACTGAAATTAAATACTGATAAAAGAGCGGGTCGCTACAGAGAGAAATACTATGCGTATTAATCTCAGTCTCAACACTAGAGACCAACCCAATTTCAGCTAGCAACTCATCTCAAGCCAATCAATTACTATCCTTGACTGAATTGCAACCTAACATTGAACCAGAAGGGTAAGATAACCAACACACCGAAAACAACAAATTCACACAGGTAGATAAGGCATCCAACCACTCAGCCTGGAGTACCATTCAAGAAAGGCACAAAACGGAATTCAACCAAGATCAATGTTTAAAGATCTCTTGGAGGCCATCAGCTTTGCAACTGGAAGGCACTTAGTGCCCATGTCTGCAAGGTTGAATTCAGATGGGATTTTATCAAGTACAACATCACCTCTTTCCACAATATCACAGATGAAATGAAATCTAACATCAATGTGCTTAGTTCTATCATGAAACACAGGGGTTCTTGCATAATTGAATTGCAGATTGGCTATCAGAATATATAAGAGGTTTATCATCAATGAATTTAATTTCAGATAGCATTCCATTAAGCCAAATGGCTTCTTTTACAGCCTCAGTAGCAACAATATATTCAGATTCAGTAGTTGATAAGGCAACAATACTCTGCAATTGAGATTTCCAGCTAATACATGCACCACACAAGGTAAACATATATGAAGTAGTTGACTTTCTTTGATCTTTATCATTAGCATAGTTTGAGTCAACATAACCAACATATTTGATTCCATCATCTGCATTTGAGAAGGTCAGACCACCATTCATAATGGATTTCAAGTACATGAGAAGCCATTTAAGTGCTTCCCAATGAGGTATACCTAGATTAGTCATATATTTACTCAAACATGAAACAACATAAGCAATGTCAGGACTTGTGCTAATAATCAAATACATTATAGAGCCTATAGCATTAACATATGGAACATATTGCATTTCAGTTATCTCTGATTCAGTTTTAGGAGATTGGTCTTTACTCAACACAAAGAGAGAAGCCAGAAGCACATTTACTGGTTTGCAATTTTCCATATTAAACTTTTTCAGAACTTGATCAACATAGGCAGTTTGATGCAGCAAGAGAGTATACTTTTCTCTATTTCTTTCAATATTCATGCCAAGGATCTTCCGTGCATCACCAAGATCCTTCATATCAAAATTAGCACACAAGCACTTTTGCACATGCTTCACAGTTTCTAGACAAGGACTAATCAGGAGCATATCATCAACATATAGCAGCAAGAACATAGGAGTATCATAATGCATGTAATACAAGCAATGATCAAATTTGCTTCATGTAAAGTTCATGCTTTGCATACATTTATCAAACTTTATGTTCCACTGTCTAGGAGACTGTTTCAGGCCATATAGGGATTTCTTAAGTAAGCACACATGATTAGGGAAAGTTTTATCAACAAAACCCTCAGGCTGATGCACATAAATATTGTTTTCAAGTTCACCATGAAGGAGTGCAGTTGTCACATCCATTTGCTTAAGTTCCCAATTAAAATGAGCCACAAGAGCAAGCATAATGTGCACAGTTTGTGTGAAACCTTTTGCAACCAATCTGGCTTTATATCTCACATTATCAATTTCATGTTTAATCTTAAACAAACCACTTGCATTCAACAACATAGCAGTCATCAGGTTTTTCAACAAGCACCCAAGTATTATTGTCATGCAAGGATTTGATTTCACAGTTCATAACAGTAAGCCATTTATCATACTCAGGAGAATTCACAGCTTCAGTATAAGTACTAGGCTCAAATTGATCAACATTACTAAACACATTGAAAGCATAAAGAGACAGGTTATAATCATCATATCTGGCATGCAATTTCACATTCATTTTTACCCTATCTCTAGCAAGTTGATAGTCATCATATCTAGCAGGTAATTTCACATTCATTTTTACCCTATCTCTAGCAAGTTGATAGTTATTCAGATTCTCAGGTTCAGGAATGGTTTCATGCACATTCTCAGTACTAGAGCTATGAAAGATCCGTCTTCCCTTATAAACATAAAGTTCACAGCAACCAAATATGGTACCAAACGAAATACCAAAGCACAGCAGATTGCAGAAAAGAAATAAACGCGAACACACGAGATGGTAACCCAGTTCGGTGATAGAACACCTACGTCTGGGGGGCCTCGCCCAGGGAAAATGATTCACTATGTGAGGTTAAATTACAACATGACTTATACAAAGACTCAATCTTTCTAACGCCTCTATAATTTCTCAAAACCCCAACACACGATAAACCGTTGAAAGTTAGATAACACTAACTCTCTAAGTGTGAGCCCCGACGAACACACTTACTCCCTTACAACCACAATACTTCAACTCACAAAGGAGATAATCGAAATCAATACTTTGCACTCAACAAAAGTAAAACCAAAGTACAAAATACCAGGACATATAAACTGATCAATGACGCCCTCTTCCGAAAACCATGCTGCTCAAAAACAACTTTGCTATCCACCAGATTATACGCAAAGTGAGAACGAAAAGAACATGAACTCAACCCAACAATGTTCTCCGGGAAGGCTGCGCACATCAACTGCTTGAAAGAATGCCAAAAACGTCCAACCCTAGCTCCAAGAGAATAATGATATATATATATGAGAGAAATCCCTAGTTTCCTTCTATGATAAGGACTCTTCTTTTATGTCTTGCAAGCCCAACCATCAGAATCATCTAGATCTTCTTCGAAATCTCACAAAGAAGGAAACAAAACACCACAAGATATGGTCTTATCTGTAAGAAGAAAAATTCGCAAGGAACGTGGTATCTCTTCTGGTATCAAGGTTGGTATCTGTTGCCAAAACTATATAAATGACAATCCAAGAATAGAGTATCTTATTCTAACATTCTCCCCCTTTGTCATTTATATAAACGAAAACTAGTGCTTCAACACGTGAACGAACAGCACAGAATCCATTAGCTCCTCCTTTCTCCAAGAACTCCCTTTTAAGCAAAGATATAAGAGTAGTAAAGCAGTAGAAGACAGTAGCAAAACACTTCTAGCAGCAGGGAGCTAAAGAGCTAAAATATATAAGCTCAAGGGTCAGAGATACGAACCAAACGGAATCCAAACATAAGACATTCCAACACACACAACGCCAAAACATATGCTTCCTCCTTAGCCTCATTCATAAGCTTTTCTCCTCACGAAATAAACTCCCCCTTGCTTCGAGAACTAGAACCAGACACCTACACGCAATGTGTCATACACACGTTTCCAACAACTTCACAAACAACTTCTCCCCCTTTTTTGTCTGGATAAATGAAAAAATCTCAGATGGAAACGGAGGCGAAGGCAGAGTCTTCATGAGTAATTCCCTTTTCAGCACAAAAATTATCAAAAGCCGAATTTTCAACTCCTCTGCCATGATTACTTCGGATCTGTTTGATCTGCAAATCTTTATCCTTCTTAAGTATAACATTTTCCAATCGTGGACCAGGTAAATTTAAAGTTCCAGTACTAATAACTTTATCTTGAGCTCTACCACCAAAAGTCACACCTTCATCTGTAATCGAATGATTATGTACCACATAGCTTCTGTGATTCTTGAAGTTTGGTTTCCTGAAATCTTTGGAGTTAGCTCTTCTGGCAACAATAAGGAATCTGCATCTCGGTCTTATATGGCCTCGCCTTTGGCAATAGTGACAAACAGGAACAAACTTTGCCACAGGATCTCTTTGAGGAGGCAGATTATTGTATGAAACTGGAACTACATGCTTAACCTCTTTTCCAGATCTTTGAGTAAACTGATGTTTCGATTCATTCACACGTGGATGGCTATGTTGAGTTCTTTGAATTTGATCCTTGGAAACCCATTGATTCTTTTGGAATCCAATACCAGCCTTGTTACCAGATTTTTGACCTGTGTCCACCCTTTGACTCTTATGGAAACCAAGTCCAGCCTTGTTATCTGAGTTTTGGCCTGTTTCCAAGATTTCTTCAAGTTTCTCCGTGCCATTATTCATCATCTTCACCAACTTTTGAAAATGTTCCAACTCCTTCACTTTGAGATCCATGGTTTGTTGTTGAATGTTAGCATCACTTTGAAGTTTATCCACCAGTAACTTCAGTTCATCGCGTTCTTTGGTAACATCAGAGAGCTGAGATGATAAAGATTTGTTTAACTCCAGCACTCCTACACATTTTTTGTACATGATCTCATAGTTCTTAGCCAAGTAATCTCCAGCAGCTTCTTCGGTATCTAGGTCAGTATCTTCATCATCAATGCATGAGTCAGTTACTGAGAGATGTGTGTCTTCTTTTGTGGCAGTGAGAGCAATCGTCCTATCAGTGATATCATCCTTCTCAACAAGGGGAAAAGGATCAACAAAGATATCCTGAGTTTGTAAAGCTTCTATTTTGGCCAGGAGAGCAATGGATTCCTCATCAGATTCACTTCCACTTTCATCAGTCTCCTCGTCACTTAGTGAAGCATTAAAAGACTTGTTCTGTTTCTGAAGCTTCTTTAATGTGTTTTCACATTCCGCCTGAATGTGACCATAACCACGGCACTCATGGCACTGAATACCAGATCGTATAGAAGTCTTCTTGTCCGTCTGAGATGAATTTCCAGAACTGTTTTTTAAATTATTGAAGCTCCTGTTGTTATTGCCCTGCTTTTTGAATTTGTTAATGACCTTTCCAAAGTTCTTGGTGAACAGAGCTAAAGATTCCACAAGATCATCTTGATCATCAATTGAAGAGTTGGACTTCTTGGTACTTGATTCCACAGCTAAAGCAATACTCTTCTTCTTGCCAGATTTATCATCTCTGAGGCTCATCTCAAACGTTCTTAGAGATCCTATCAACTCCTCGAGTTTCATATCAGAGACATCTCTTGCTTCATCAATAGCAGTAATCTTGTAGTCAAAACGTTCTGGCAACGAACGCATCACCTTACGAACCAGTTTTTCTTCAGAAATCCTTTCACCAAGAGAGAAGCTTTCGTTAGCAATGCGCAACAAATTAGCATGAAAGTCACTAATAGTTTCATCCTCCTCCATCTTGAGCTCCTCGAATCTTCTGGTCAATTGTTGTAGACGCTGCTTCTTGACCTTCGAGTTTCCTTCATAAGTGTTGACAAGAACATTCCATGCTTCTTTGGCTGAAGAACACATAGAGATAAGAGTGAAAACGTCAACTGTAACAGCAGTTTGAATAGAGTTAAGAGCCTTTTGATTAGCACTAGAGGCATTTAGATCCTCTGTTGTCCACTTGCTTCTGGGTTTGATAGCTCCATCATCACCTTTGGGTGCAGTCCACCTTGACTCTACGGCACTCCATGCTTTCTCATCCACAGAACGAATGAATGATTACATGCGCATCTTCCAATATCCAAAATTGGTTCCATCAAGTAGAGGTGGTCGAAAAACAGATCCACCTTCTCTCTGAGTAGCCATCGAACACTCGAACAGTACCACGGGACAGACGGCAAAAACGCAGGCTCAAAACCTATAAAGCAGGTAACTCGCTCTGATGCCAATTGAAAGATCCGTCTTCCCTTATAAACATAAAGTTCACAGCAACCAAATATGGTACCAAACGAAATACCAAAGCACATCAGATTACAGAAAAGAAATAAACGCGAACACACGAGATGGTAACCCAGTTCGGTGATAGAACACTTACGTCTGGGGGGCCTCGCCCAGGGAAAACGATTCACTATGTGAGGTTAAATTACAACAGGACTTATACAAAGACTCAATCTTTCTAACGCCTCTATAATTTCCCAAAACCCCAACACACGATAAACCGTTGAAAGCTAGATAACACTAACTCTCTAAGTGTGAGCCCCGACGAACACACTTACTCCCTTACAACCACAATACTTCAACTCACAGAGGAAATAATCGAAATCAATACTTTCCACTCAACAAAAGTAAAAGCAAAGTACAAAATACCAGGACATATAAACTGATCAATGACGCCCTCTTCCGAAAACCATGCTGCTCAAAAACAACTTTGCTATCCACCAGATTAAACGCAAAGTGAGAACGAAAAGAACATGAACTCAACCCAACAATGTTCTCCGGGAAGGCTGTGCACATCAACTGCTTGAAAGAATGCCAAAAACGTCCAACCCTAGCTCCAAGAGAATAATGATATATATATGAGAGAAAACCCAAGTTTCCTGCTATGATAAGGACTCTTCTTTTATGTCTTGCAAGCCCAACCATCAGAATCATCTAGATCTTCTTCGAAATCTCCCAAAGAAGCAAACAAAACACTACAAGATATGGTCTTATCTGTAAGAAGAAAAATTCGCAAGGAACGTGGTATCTCTTCTTGTATCAAGGTTGGTATCTGTTGCCAAAATTATATAAATGACAATCCAAGAATAGAGTATCTTATTCTAACATTCTCCCCCTTTGTCATTTATATAGACAAAACAAAAACTAGTGATTCAACACGTGAACGAACATCACAGAATCCATTAGCTCCCCCTTTCTCCAAGAACTCCCCCTTAAGCAAAGATATCAGAGTAGTAAAGCAGTAGAAGACAGTAGCAAAACACTTCTAGCAGCAGGGAGCTAAAGAGCTAAAATATATAAGCTCAAGGGTCAGAGATACGAACCAAACGGAATCCAAACATAAAACATTCCAAAACACACAACGCCAAAACATATACTTCCTCCTCAGCCTCATTCATAAGCTTTTCTCCTCACGAAATAAACTCCCCCTTGCTTCGAGAACTAGAACCAAACACCTACACGCAATGTGTCATACACACGTTTCCAACAACTTCACAAACAACTTCTCCCCCTTTTTTGTCTGGATAAATGACAAAATCTCAGATGGAGACGGAGGCGAAGGCAAAGTCTTCATGAGTAATTCCCTTTTCAGCACAAAAATTATCAAAAGCCGAATTTTCAACTCCTCTGCCATGATTACTTCGGATCTGTTTGATCTGCAAATCTTTATCCTTCTTAAGTATAACATTTTCCAATCGTGGAAGACCAGGTAAATTTAAAGTTCCAGTACTAATAACTTTATCTTGAGCTCTACCACCAAAAGTCACACCTTCATCTGTAATCGAATGATTATGTACCACATAGCTTCTGTGATTCTTGAAGTTTGGTTTCCTGAAATCTTTGGAGTTAGCTCTTCTGGCAGCAATAAGGAATCTGCATCTCGGTCTTATATGGCCTCGCCTTTGGCAATAGTGACAAACAGGAACAAACTTTGCCACAGGATCTCTTTGAGGAGGCAGATTATGATATGAAACTGGAACTACATGCTTAACCTCTTTTCCAGATCTTTGAGTAAACTGATGTTTCGATTCATTCACACGTGGATGGCTATGTTGAGTTCTTTGAATTTGATCATTGGAAACCCATTGATTCTTTTGGAATCCAATACTAGCCTTGTTACCAGATTTTTGACCTGTGTCCACCCTTTGACTCTTATGGAAACCAAGTCCAGCCTTGCTATCTGAGTTTTGGCCTGTTTCCAAGATTTCTTCAAGTTTCTCCGTGCCATTATTCATCATCTTCACCAACTTTTGAAAATGTTCCAACTCCTTCACTTTGAGATCCATGGTTTGTTGTTGAATGTTAGAATCACTTTGAAGTTTATCCACCAAAAGTCACACGTGGAATCAGCGGACTGATACTAAAGTCAAGTATCAGTTAAACATTCTTCCTCGGACCGAACCTCCAACATTCAAAGGAAGCCACATACTCCAAAAGTACAGCCGCATTAAATGCAGAGATCTCAGGATCGTCCTTTCTCTGCAGAGGTCATTCCTATTTGGTGACTACTTTATCAGAGACGTCGCATCTCCTACTCTTCAACAAAGCCGTTCTCACCAAACAAGGAACCTCGAAGATTGAAGCCTCAGCCCAAGTTCAAATTACTCTCTAACGGAAGAAATCTTAAAGACCTTCTCCGTCAACGAATCTATTCAAGACTTCTCCTATAAATAACGCTCAAGGATCACTTCAATCTTCACCGATCCAACAACATAAGCTGAAACTCTTCCAAAATTGTTTCTCAGCCAAAAGCTTAAACTCTCCAAAGCTTGAATCGAAGAAGAGAATCTCAAAGCCAAAAATCAGTCACTGCTGATTACATAAATTCTCTTAGACCTTAGGCAAACCTTGGTTATCCAAAGCCTAGGTCAAACTAACTCAAAAGAACTTGTTCTTTGAAGTTTAGTTGGCAAGATTTCAAACCTCCCTTCGACCGATAGAATCGAGTGTTTGAGTTGCAAAGGAGTTCAGGAAGGTACTCTGTCTCCGTGAGGTCCTAGTGCTAGTTCGTGCTAGGAGTGAGAAATCCAACAAGGTGTGTTGGTACTGAAGATTGGATCTTCAGTTGTTTCGGTTGTATGCACCTGCAAGCACACGTTTCAGTTTACTGTGCACCCGTAAGCACGAGCATCGGTTTGCAGTGCACCCGTAAGCACTTGCAGTGTGAAGTTGTTGGTCTGATCAACCGACCGTGGATATAGGAAGTGTTTTCCGAACCATGTAAAAATCTCTGTGTTATTTACAGCTTTCAGTATTTAGTTTCTTACTTGTGCACTTCCTTTCTTAAACTCAAAACTGATTAATTGCAAAGAGAAACTTAAGACTAACAACGTGCTCAACTCAAAAGGCTATTGCGAAACAAAAGATTTCCGATGTGTGTGTTATTAGTCTGACTGATCTATCTTCTGATAGTCAGTGAGATTTATAACATCTCTGTTTATCAAACTCGACTGAAGCCTTACATGCATCAGTTAAGTTCTTCTGACTTAACTGATAACTCCTTACTGAAGAGTCTTTCAGTATCAGTCGTCGACCCTGTTTTGGTCAAAACTCTTTTCAGTAAACAGGTATCTGAGTTTGTGTTTAAAGTTTCGTGTTGATCTCTATATTGAGATCTCGACAAAAATAGCCTATAGGTGTATTCCCTCCCCCCCATACACCTATTCGAGATCCTCTGGACCTAACAATTTGTATCAGAGCAGGTTGTTCGCAAGAACAATTCTGTTTCTGATTAGGTTCTAATTGAACTAGATCATTTTTCTTAAAGGTCTCGAAAAACTTTTCTCTTTCAGAAAGTGCTTGCTATTTGCCTTATCTGTTGTTACCTGTTCTCTCTTTTTTGATGGAGACTAACCACAACAGAATATCCTCTCTACCTATGTTTAGTATTGAAAAATACGACATATGGAAGTTTCATCTTGAAAGCTTCCTCACCGCTCAGCATTGCCGAATGTGGGAAGTCATCACCAACGGACCAATCATCATCACCGAACTTGTCAAAAGAGTTCCTATTGACCCAGCTCGGGATCCATACGATGAGGTCCAGATCAAGCAAAAGGCAGACTTCACCACAGAAGAAAGGAAGCAAGATGACCTAGACAACCTGGCCAAAAGCATCATCTCTGGCACAGTTCCAAACAAGCATGTCACCAAGATCATCAAGTGAAAAAGTGCGAAGGAGATATGCGACATTCTTGAAAGAATGTGCATCGGATCCGAGGAAATAAAGGAGAACAAGCTGTCCATAACTTGTCAGAAATTCGACTCCTTTCTCATGCTCAAGAATAAATCTGTCGACGAGATGGAACTCAGATTCAACCAGATCCTGAACGAAGTTCAATCTATCTCAAAGGACAAGTACACTCAACGAGTAATCAACCTGAAGATTCTTTGAGCACTTCCGCGAGGAGATTGGCAGATCTATTCAGTTGCTCATCAGAACAAGCCTGGATTCAGTCAGCTCCCGACAAACAAGCTCTTTTCTGACCTCTTGGCAAATGAGTTCGACATCCAGAGAAATCTTGGAATCAAGAGGACTGGAGGATCAGACGAAGATGGTCCATCAACCTCAAAAGGAGTAGCACTGAAAGATTTAGCAAGAGAAAGCAAGAAGCAGATAAAGGAACCGGCGGAACTCAAGTCTGAAAACTTCTTCAGTCAATATGCTTTGTTGACTAAAAAGTTCAACAAGATGGAGTTCAAATTCTGCAAGTACAGGAAGTTTCCACAAGCAACACTACAAAGGAAAAAAAAGAGAAAGCAAGTCCAGATATTCCACTGACAGAAGCGGAGAAAGAAAATCAACCGCTTTCGACTTGAAAGATGTGGAATGCTTTGGATGCAAAAAGAAAGGGCACTTTCGAACTGAATGCCCTGAACTGACGCAGTCTGAGCGCAAAGAGCTGAAAGCCAAGAAAGAGCGCAAATATGCGAAGAAGAAAGTGATGGTTGATGATGATGCAGGATCTTCCGAAGAAGCATTGACTCAACTAGAAACACCTCTAAGTTGACTTGCAATAGAACAAGGACATCCTAGCGATGGTAAGTTGACCCAGTGTCATCTCTCAAGGAAAGTCTTTAAGGGCTTTTAGTAGTATCGTAAGAAAAAGCAATAAAAGAAAGCAGTAAAGGTTTTGATTTAAAAACGTAACTTAAACTTAAACGTAAATTGAACTTAAACTTAACCTAGGCAATAATTTAAACAACTCGAATTAAACCTAACTTAAGAAATTAAAGACTCGTAAATTTAGAGACTTCTAATCTAGGCGTGAAACTAAAGTGCATAATTTAAATTGCATAATTGAAAAGAAAGCATAAACGAAAAACGTAAACATGATTAAACGAAAGTAAATTGAATTTAAATACGAAATACCGTAATTGTCTTGAATGTATAATCGTGTCACTCGATCACAATCCAAGAACTAAACTAAAAACGGAATTAAAATCTAACTTAGAATACTAAAAACCTCGAACTAAGAAAGCAATGAAATTCTTAAGCTTTTGATGCCAACAAATCGCAAGGTGCCGTCTAAAACTAGGGCAAAAGATTCATTATTACAATGAAAAGTATGGCCCTATTTATAGACTTCAATTCCCTATGGATCACCATGGAAGTTGCCATGCAAAGAAGAATTCTAAAGGCAATAGAATCGTGCAAAATAAGGCAACTTCCAGCTGCAATGCGCGCTCTGGGAACACTCCAACTCCGGCCGAATTCGGGGCTCTCGCCAGCGGAATGGCTTCCGCTCTGACATTCGCCAGAGGAATGGGTCTCCAGCGGAATCGCTTCCTCTCTGGCATTCGCCAGAGGAACGGTGAGTTCTCTGCTATCGAGCGCTGGACTTTACTTCTCTGATGCTGGCGCTTCTAGGCAGAGGAATAGGTGATTCTTCTGCTCTGGCTTCTCGATTCCTCTGACTTTTGACTCCTCTGGCTAGCGACTCCTCTGACTAGTGACTCCTCTGGCTGGTGACTCCTCTGGCTGGTGACTCCTCTGGCATTTCGATTCCTCTGGCCTGACTTCTCTGGCCTGACTTCCGCGCGGGGTTTTAGCTCTGGCGCGGCCTTCTCGGTTCTGGCACGGGGGCTTTGCCTCTCTTCCATGCTAGAATGTGCACAAACACACGATTCTTAGCCCAAATTCTCCAAGATTTGCACTCTTCATCTCGAAAACCTAAATCTTCTACAAAGCATAAAATAGACCATAAAACGCACCAATTTCCAGAAGATTTAACTTAAAATAAGCACATGCAAACCCCTAAAATTAGAACAATTAGGCATAAATCAACCCCCCCACACTTAGCCTTTTGCTTGTCCTCAAGCAAAATCCATATGAATCCTAGGAAGATATTGATTTCAACAATGCTAATTTCCATCCAAACATTCTCAAAGAGAATTCAAAATTTTACAATCAACACATATCTCTCGATCATGCAAGTAACTCAAGGTTTAAGAAACAACAAAAGAGTAATGTAAGTAATTCGATCAGACCCAATTCTCCGCTAGAAGTGAATTCCCTAATGTGATCGCCTTTATAATCAATATCACCATTTTTCACACTTTGTGTGCTTAAGATTTTCGACAGTTGAGCCATAATTCATGAAATAAAAATCATTTGGATGTAATCCAAAGTCTTTTCACGTGGTTTCCCATGCTCATAGTTAGACTAGAGGAGCAGAGACTCAGAGCTATCACATTTCAGAACAGGCCAGATGTTTCAGAGCTGGCAATTTTAAAATTGGCAATTCGTCCAACATTTTTCACATTTCACAGATAAGATACGATCGTAGGCAATCACAATGACAACACTCCTTCTAACATCTACCGAACAAATCACGTTTTACTAACTTACAATCGTGTTGTAACAAAACTCTTAATTCTTTGCACAATCAAGAAACATATATCAAGAGTAAAACAAGAATAACCACCATTCATTCACAAACCCGAAATTCGCATCGAAAACCATCTACTCTTCCACAAATTCATAAAAATTAGCAAGATTCGAGACCAAAAACTAAGCATAGAAAGACTAATCTCGCCCAATTGAAAATATATGCACAATAAAACACCCCCCCACACTTAAAGCATGCCATGTCCTCAGGGCACAAAAGAAATAAGAAGAGTTAAGAAAACGTCCCTGATTATTGGCATTGAGAAACTGAAGCATCGTGAGAGGCGGTTAAGAAGGGGCTTTGCGGTCTGTGGCAGAGTTAGAACTACAGCGAGCGCGGAAAAGTACAGCGCGGAGAAGTGCAGCGCGGAGAAGTGCAACGCTGAAAATAATATATGCTCACCAAGCATCATAGTATCCGCAAAGCATCCAAAACTTAGGAGAGACACGAAACACACAACTAAAAACAAAGAAAAACAGAAAGTAAAAACAAACCAACGGTGGGTTGCCTCCCACCAAGCGCTAGAGTTAAAGTCTCCAGCCCGACTTCAGTTTGATCTTTAGTGAGGATCGTGCAGAGTGTGAGACTCCACCACCATCGGAGTACTCCGCCCATAGTAGGATTTCATGCGATGTCTGTCTCCTCTGAAATTCTCCTTAGAATGGGCTGCGCCAGGGTCAAACACGTCCTTTGGCAACACACCTTCTTTATTCAGGGACAACGCTACCGATCTGAACCTCGACTTTTCCTTTTTCTCTTCTAAGAACATGTATTTGAGATTGGCTGGGAGTTCCTTCAGTTCCAGCGCTGGCCTCGTGGTTCTCATCTGTTCATCAATGGGCAGCTCCGTATGGCAGTGCAGCACTGAGCTCGGCAGAGCTGGACTGGACATGGCTGAGCTCGGCATAACTGGCTGGGCAGAGCGGGGCAGCACAGAGCTCGGCATAGCTGAGCTGAAGGGTGCAGCGCTGGGCAGTGGAGAGCTGAAGGTTGCAGAGCTGAAGGGGGCAGCGCTGGGCAGTGGAGAGCTGAACTCTTTAGCTTCCCGAGCTAGCTCTTCCATGTCTGTCGATCCAGCACAGACTTCCACACACTCCTGCTCCTGTAAAAATACCTTCTCAACCAAGCCATCAATAGGATCTATAAAGGAGCATTCGTTGATAAAATTTGCAGAAGGCATAGCACGACTATCATGCACAGAGAAAGACACTGACTCCCCTAACACAGTCATTTTAATATTTCCATCCTTAACATCAATTAAGGTGTTAGTGGTTGCCATAAACGGTCTTCCTAACAGTAGTGTGTGCTCTACACCATTTTCATGCACCTCCCCAATGTCGAGAACCACAAAATCTACGGGAATAATCAAGCCCCCAACATTCACTAAAACATCCTCTATGATCCCACGGGGGTATCTAACGGACCTATCGGCGAGTTGTAGACACATGCGGGTGGGTTTCAAATCACCTAACTCTAATTGTTTGAAAATAGAGTAAGGCATAAGGTTAATTCCAGCACCCAAATCTAACATTCCCGTAGCTTCCTTACCATTTCCTAAAGAAATTTTAATCACGAAGCTACCTGGGTCGCGTTGCTTTGGTGGCAGAGGCTGCTGTATGATCGAGTTCGCAATTTCTGAGACCAGAACCTTCTCATTGTCCTCGAACTTCCGCTTGTTGGAGACTAACTCCTTGAAAAACTTCACATACGCTGGGACTTTTCTGATCACATCCAGGAGGGGCAGATTCACGTTCACCTTGGCAAGCATGTTGTAGAAGTCGGCGAACTGTTTATCCATCTTTTCATTCCGCAATCTGCCCGGAAAAGGAATTGGTGGCCGATAAGGTGTAGTGGATTTGTGTAGTTTGGCCTCTTTTCCTTCCTCCATCACTCCGTCTTTTGGCTGATCTTCCTTCTCTCCTTCCTTTTTCTTCTCCTCTGGTCTTTTTTCTTCATAAGGGCTCGTCAGAGTGGAACTTGGCAGAACTGAACCTTGTGCGGTGGAATTCTGCAGAACTGACTTCTCCAGAGGTAACTTCGGCATCTCTGGACTCGGCATAGATGGCTTCGCCAGAGGTGACTTCGGCATCTCTGGAATCGACAGGACTGGCTTCGCCAGAGGTGATTTCGGAAGCTCTGACTTTGGCATGGCTAAACTCGTCAGAGCTGGTGATCGTGACAGAGTGAACGGCTTTGTTAGAACTGGCGGTCGGATCAGCTCTGGCCTGCGAGTCGGCTCTGGTACCTCCACTTGATTGTCTACCAATTTACCACTACGGAGAACAGTGATAGCTTGAGCCTGATGAGTTTGCAAGGGTTGACCATGGAATTTTCCGGGCTGCTGTTGCTGCTGCAATTGGTTCAAGGTGCCCGACAGTTGCCCTACGGTGGTCTCAAGTCTTTTTATGGTGGATGCTTGAGATTCCATATTCTGTTTAGTCATCTCCATATTTTGCTTGCTAATCTCCATAAAAGCTTGCAACGTATCTTCAAGTGATGACTTCTGGGGCTGAGCATGTTGTTGCGAAGGCTGAAAATTCCCTTGTTGTTGATACCTCGGTGGATATTGTTGGGGAAAATTTTGTTGCGGTGGGCAGGGCTGCTGACCTCTCCATCCATTATTGACGTTCTGCCCTTGATTATACTTCTGCGGTCTGCTCTGCCCTTGGTTATAGCTCTGTCCTTGATTATAGCCTTGCCCTTGATTGTAGTGTTGCACGAATCCAGGTCTGCTCTGTATTTGATTATAGCTCTGAAATCCTTGTGCCGCATAGACCTCAGCTTGTCCTTCCGGAGTAAATTCTCCCATTCGATGACACTCATGGGCTCCATGGCTGACATCTCCACAAATACCACACGGCTCTACGTACTGCATGGCTGGATTCGGCGAGGTTGAACTCTGAACTGGAGAATTTTCCATCTTGCCCATCTTGAGATGCTCCACTTGTCTCACAAGATCGGCTACTTGCTTCTGCAGCTCAAACTGATTTGTCACCGCGCTGGCATCAACTCTTCTTCCACGGACAGATTTTTGTTGGGAGCTTTCGGCCAATGTCTTGAAGATCTCTTTCAGGTCTGCCGCTGTCTTCCGAGCTATGTTTCCTCCTGCTGTGCTATCCACCATAAATTGAGCAGTTTCTACTAACCCATCGTAGAAAAACTGCATCAACATCACATTAGTGAATTGATGTTGAGGACATTGGCGGAGGAGTTCTTCATATCTCTTCAAAGCTTCGTGTAAAGGCTCGTCCGCTCCTTGGGTGAACTCCATTATTTTTGTTCTCAGCTCCTGTGTCTTGTGACTTGGGTAGTATTTCAGCATGAACTTTTCACAAGCATCTCCCCACGTAGTGATAGAGTTGGGCGGCAGAGATAGCATCCACGTCCTCGCCCGGTCTTTAAGTGCATAAGGGAAGCACTTGAGCTTGAGTTGATCCTCCGTAAGAGTAAGTAGAGGGATTGTTTGCACTTGTGTGCAAAAATCCCGGATGAATTGCAGCGCATCCTCGCTTGGCATCCCGTGGAACACCGGCAGCAGAATCTAATCATTAGGTTTGAGATTGTAGTTTCTCACAGCAGCGGGGAGCACGATTGCCGACGTGTTTGTATCTCCAATCACCGGCCTGGTGAAGTCTCCCATGTACTCCATGTGTTGAGCCATGACTTCTTTTTTCTCGTGTAAATCCTGCTCAGTGTGAAAATTGGCGGAGCTGGCCTTTTCCTCCTTAGTGTGTTCTGCCGTGGCTGTGGTCTGCTCTGGCTGGTCAGAGCTGGATGCCTCCTCTACTACGGTTTGCTCTGGAACGTCAAGATCGGAGTCAGAGCTGGAATTGGCGAGGCTTGCAGCGCTATCCTCGGAATCAGAGTCAGAGTATAATGCGTCTGCTCTAGTACGTGTTCGAGTGTTATCCAGCGGGGACGTTAATTTTCTTTTCAGACTACGGCGTCCCTGCATACACAACACTTAACACACGGGTGAAACGCACCGGGTGGAAAGAAAAGAAAAGTAAAAACAAAAACGTAAAAACTGGAAATTAAATAAAGCAAATAAAACGACACAACTAAAACGCCTAAAACTTTCCCCGGCAACGGCGCCAAAATTTGACTCAACTAGAAACACCTCTAAGTTAACTTGCAATAGAACAAGGACATCCTAGCGATGGTAAGTTGACCCAGTGTCATCTCTCAAGGAAAGTCTTTAAGGGCTTTTAGTAGTATCGTAAGAAAAAGCAATAAAAGAAAGCAGTAAAGGTTTTGATTTAAAAACGTAACTTAAACTTAAACGTAAATTGAACTTAAACTTAACCTAGGCAATAATTTAAACAACTCGAATTAAACCTAACTTAAGAAATTAAAGACTCGTAAATTTAGAGACTTCTAATCTAGGCGTGAAACTAAAGTGCATAATTTAAATTGCATAATTGAAAAGAAAGCATAAACGAAAAACGTAAACATGATTAGACGAAAGTAAATTGAATTTAAATACGAAATACCGTAATTGTCTTGAACGTATAATCGTGTCACTCGATCACAATCCAAGAACTAAACTAAAAACGGAATTAAAATCTAACTTAGAATACTAAAAACCTCGAACTAAGAAAGCAATGAAATTCCTAAGCTTTTGATGCCAACAAATCGCAAGGTGGCGTCTAAAACTAGGGCAAAAGATTCATTATTACAATGAAAAGTATGGCCCTATTTATAGACTTCAATTCCCTATGGATCACCATGGAAGTTGCCATGCAAAGAAGAATTCTAAAGGCAATAGAATCGTGCAAAATAAGGCAACTTCCAGCTGCAATGCGCGCTCTGGGAACACTCCTACTCCGGCCGAATTCGGGGCTCTCGCCAGCGGAATGGCTTCCGCTCTGACATTCGCCAGAGGAATGGGTCTCCAGCGGAATCGCTTCCTCTCTGGCATTCGCCAGAGGAACGGTGAGTTCTCTGCTATCGAGCGCTGGACTTTACTTCTCTGATGCTGGCGCTTCTCGGCAGAGGAATAGGTGATTCTTCTGCTCTGGCTTCTCGATTCCTCTGACTTTTGACTCCTCTGGCTAGAGACTTCTCTGACTAGTGACTCCTCTGGCTGGTGACTCCTCTGGCTGGTGACTCCTCTGGCATTTCGATTCCTCTGGCCTGACTTCTCTGGCCTGACTTCCGCGCGGGGTTTTAGCTCTGGCGCGGCCTTCTCGGTTCTGGCACGGGGGCTTTGCCTCTCCATGCTAGAGTGTGCACAAACACATGATTCTTAGCCCAAATTCTCCAAGATTTGCACTCTTCATCTCGAAAACCTAAATCTTCTGCAAAGCATAAAATAGACCATAAAACGCACCAATTTCCAGAAGATTTAACTTAAAATAAGCACATGCAAACCCCTAAAATTAGAACAATTAGGCATAAATCAAGCATCAGAATCATCCGACTTCAACTCTACCAGCTCAGATGATGAGAGCCAAGCCCTGATGGCTAACGAAATCGAAAGCGTAGCCGACAACAGCTACGACAACGGAATAAATGGCCCAGAGGTAAACTCTCACTCAAAAACTCCTTATACTGATAACTCGCTGGTGTTTTCAGGAGATCACTCAGAATTTGGAGAAAGCTCAGCCGATGAAACTGACGAGTTCGATCAGCTCATGACTGATCACCGTCAGTTGAGAAAAATGTTCGAAGATCTCCTCAAGTAGAATCAGAAAATGGAAAAGGAGATCAATGATGAACAAGCCAAGAATCAGACAATCATCTACTTTCCGGATGAAACTTGTCTTGATCAACTGATCATGGAGAACAGTCGACTGGAAGAGAAGCTCAGAGTTTCTAATTCAGAGTGTGACAGAGCATCTCATGAAATCAAGAGGCTCAATCACAAATTGGAAGAAACAGTCAAGGACTGCATGATGAAGTCTCCCATGATAACCAACTTTCCTTCAAAAGGCCTCGTTGAAAGCATCGGAGGAAAGGTTGCTCCAACTGATAAAGGAAAGAATATCATGATCAACGAAGTGGATGATGCTTCTGAAAACAACACTTCAGAGGAATCAAGAGATCATGATATGGATGAAGTTCGGAAACGCAAGCTGATCGCAAGAACAAATGTTCCTCCTCCACAAAGCTACAGACGAGCCAAGGAGGCCCCCAACCAGTTCATCCTACTGAGAAGACTGGAAAGCAGATTTCAGTTAAAGATTGGGCAAGGAACATCAAGACTCAAGAAGAATCTTCCTCACCAGTCCAGGGGGAAGAACAACAACATCAGTCAGAAACTAAAACCAGTTCAGTTCCGAAGAGAACAACATCCATGGAGACAAAGCCATGATAGGTCCAGACGAGCCAAACGCCAATCACGATGAAAAGTAATTGGACATCATATAACTCATGTTCCACAACATCAGTCAAGAATGATTCAAGTATCTCAAAGAAGATACTCTGTAGAGCAAAAAAGACCTCAACAACTCATCAGACAAAGCTTCTACAAGAGTGAGGCTCTCAAAAGGAAAGCTCAACAGAAGATTTCTCATGTGCCAACTGAAGCACCGACTACTTCAGTCAGACAACCAGCAAAGTGCAAGGGATGGGTTCCAAAAGGAACACAAGCTAATAATGAAGGACCCAAACATTGATTGGGTACCTAAATTAACTGTTCCTTGCAGGTCAAATACAGGAAACACAAAAGAAGGAAGAAGTTAAAGCTTCAATCAGAACATGGTATCTGGATAGAGGCTGTTCGAAGCACATGACGGTCTACAAAGAATATCTAACTCAATATATTGAGAAAGCTGGATCAAAAGTTGCATTCGAAGACAACTCAATCGGAGAAACAAAAGGCTATGGTGCGCTCGACATGGGTAACGCCAGTCTCAGTAATGTTAGCTATATTTCTGGACTAAAACATAATTTGTTTTCTGTAAGTCAATTTTGTGACAACGGTTTCGCAGTGAAGATAAAAAAGGATGAATTCACTATTAGAAACAGTCAAAGAAAGGTGGTTCTGAGAGGGATCAGACAAGGAAGTCTCTACATCGTCTCATGGGAAGATAGCCCTCCAGAAACATGTCGCATCAACAAAAGCAGCTCGGAGCTCAACTGGTTGTGGCACAGGAGACTCAACCACCTCAACTTCAAAACGATCAACAAGCTTGCTAAACATCAACTGGTAGAAGGTTTACCTTCTATTGTGTTCCAGAAGAAGCAAGAATGTGAAGCATGTCAAAGAGGAAAGCAGACCAGGACGTCATTCAAGTCAAACGCAGGACACTCCTCTGGAAGAATTCTTCAACTACTTCACATGGATCTGTTTGGTCCAATCTCTCCCAGAAGTTACAACGGTAGAAAGTATACCTTAGTTGTCGTGGATGATTATTCACGATATACTTGGGTTATCTTTCTCTACACCAAGAGAGAGACACTGTTGGAATTGCCAAAGCTGCTGAGAAGACTAAGCGTTGAAAAGGAAGTCAACATCATCAGCATCAGATCAGATCGAGGGACTGAATTCCTCAATACTGTCAATCGTGACTATTGTGAGGAACAAGGAATCAGTCATCAAACTTCTGCAGCTAGGACTCCTCAACAAAACGGAGTAGCAAAAAGAAGAAACAGGTCTTTGAAGGAAGCAGCAAGGACGATGCTAGCCGAATCAAAACTCCCTTTGATGTTTTGGGCCGAAGCAGTCAACAACGCATGCTACACGTAAAATCGCTCCTTCCTCACTCAAAGACATGGAAAAACTCCATACGAGCTATGGAAGAACAAGAAGCCTTCAATCTCATATTTTCATGCTTTCGATTCTAGGTGTTTCATCCACAACAATGATAAGAGGAGGTTAAACACATTTGATAGCAAGGCTGATCCAGGAATCTTTCTTGGATACTCTGGAACTGAACGATCCAGCAAAGCATATCGCGTGTTTAATTCTCAAACTCTTTGTGTTGAAGAAACACCACATGTGGTCTTTGATGAGTCTACAGATGATTTCAGGGAACAGGAAACTGAAATAAATAACACTGAACCTTCTATAGTCTTGGTGTGGGGACCAGGAAAAGAAGAAGATACTAAAAAACTTTAGTATCAGAAGATCAGTCAAAGGTCTGAAGCTCAGACTGGAGCCACAGCAGATGGCATCAGTCAAGGGGGAACTCCAGAAGAACCTTCACCATCACCAGAAGAGATCAAGAAGTATCTAAGATGGTTTGAACTCCATTCAAAGGAGAACATCATTGGAGAACCATCAGACGGTATAAACAATCAAAGATTAATGTGCAACCTCGTCTTTGATATCAACCAGAACTGTATCAACAAATATAAGAATTTCAGCTATTTCTTATCATCTACAGAGCCCAAGGACGTCGAAGAAGCTCTGAAGTCCACTCAATGGGTCATCGCAATGCAAGAAGAACTCAATGAATTCAATCAGAATTCAGTTTGGGAACTTGTGGATCGACCAGACGATGCAAATGTGATTGGTTTGAAATGGATTTTCAAAAATAAGAAAGACGGAGGAAGTGTTGTGAGATACAAAGCAAGGCTAGTAGCAAAAGGTTACAGTCAAGAAGAAGGAATCGACTACGATGAGACTTTTGCCCCAGTTGCCAGATTGAAAGCAGTCAGGCTCTTCTTAGCTTTCGCAGCTCACAAAGGATTCAAGGTACACCAAATGGATATGAAGTGCACATTTCTCAATGGAGTGCTCACCGATGAAGTCTACGTTGAACAACCTCCAGGGTTTGAGGTTGCAGGACCAGAAAAGGTGTACAAGCTGAAGAAAGCGCTCTATGGCTTGAAACAAGCACCAAGAGCATGGTATGATGCTATTTCTGAGTATCTTGTTGAACAAGGATTCAAGAAATGATCAGTGGACAGAACATTGTTCACTCTCAAAGAAGGAGAAGATCTCCTACTTGTTCAGATTTATGTCGATGACATAATCTTCGGATCCAAATCCGAACGCATGTGCATGAAGTTTGCTGATATCATGACTAATAAGTTTCATATGTCCATGATGGGAGAAATGAACTTCTTTCTTGGATTACAAGTCAAGCAGACCAACGAAGGAATACTGATCAATCAGTCAAAGTACGCCAAAGAACTGATTGCCAAGTTCGGTATTCAGCACATGAAATCAGACAAGATCTCAATGAACACAAATTGGAAAGTTGATGCAGGATCAGAAGGAAAATCTTTATCATCAACCAAATACAGAGAAATCATTGGATCATTGTCGTATTTGACTGCGAGCAGACCAGATATCGCGTATGCAGTCGGGGTTTGTGCAAGATATCAGTCAGATCCAAAGAAAGCTCATATGGATGCTGTAGAACGAATTTTTGCGATATCTCAAAGGCACACCCAATTTAGGATTGTGGTACCCAGCTGACGATGACTTCAAGCACATCGGATATTCAGACTCAGATTTTGTAGGATGCAATATTGATCGCAAATCGACTTCGGGAACTTGTCAATTCCTAGGAAACAAGCTCATCTCATGGTTTTCAAAGAAGCAGACTTCAGTCGCCACCTCCACAACTGAAGCTGAATATGTTGCTACGGGAAGCTGCTGTTCACAACTTCTATGGTTAGTCCAACAATTGAAGGACTATGGGATCGAAGAAAAGAAAGTCCCAATCTATTGCGACAGCTCCAGTGCTATTGTAATATCGCAGAATCCAGTTCATCAGACCAGAGTCAAGCATATTGCTATTCGACATCACTTCATTCGTGATCATGTCGAAAAGAAGGATATCTCTGTTGAATAGATTTCGACCGCAGTTCAGAGAGCAGACTTGCTGACCAAAGCTCTTCCTGGAGAAAGGTTCAACGATCTGTGTGGAAGGATCGGCCTCATCAACCCAAAAGAGTGATGTTGTGCTTGAAGATCTCCTCAAACAATCATGATGACTGGTGGTCAACTAACTGGTGCTCTACAACTGCTGACGTGGAAAGCAATAAAGACAAGTCTTCATCTGAAGGAAACTCATCCTGATAATTCAACCAGGATCAGTGGTATCGACTGACTACAATGATCAGTCGATCAGTAAGTATTTTCAACTCACTATTTAAAAATCAGTTATTTCAGTTATGAGTCTTTTTGTCTGAATTCAAAAGTTTTCTCTAACTGATTAGTTTGTTTCAAAACCTTTAACTGATTGTTGGAAAAATGAAATATTCGAGAAGGAAAAGTACTTTTAAGAAGATTTGATTTGATTTCACTTGTCCTGATCTTTTCTAAAAATCTTTCCAATCTTTTGTCTTTGTAATCAAATTCTTGAGAATCTCATTGACTTGACATAATGCAATGATCATTGACATAATGCAATGATCGTTCTCACCTTTTGAAGCTTCCGTCCTCTGCAGTGACGGCGGACGTGAAATTTTCCTTCAAAAACATTTTACGCACAGTTTTCGAAAAACTTTTTCATCTTCCTTCTTGGTAAAATTTGTCTATTTATACCTTGATGTCTTCGCTTGTTTTCTGCATCAACTAACAACCCTCCATAACCGACACTGTGAGAAAAAATTTCAATCTTTCAAAAAGTTGCAGAGAAATTTTGTTCCGACAAAAGGAGAAATCAATGACTGCAAAGTCATGGAGTGGGAGAATGACGCTCACATGCGTGGTCTTCACCGGACCCTTCCACTGGATCTCAACGTCTCTCCGACGTCAAAGCTTGCTCCATTCTCACTTATATCCAGCGACGCAAGTGTCTTCCATCCTCATGCCCGACCCATATGGTTTGAAGTACCTGTCTCATGAAGACGGACTTCACCTGGTTCTCAGGCGAGCCTCACACCTTTTTGTGAAGCTTCCATATGGTGCAACAGCAATGAGCAGGAGCTCGTTGTCAGCCGGCGCAATATCGACAGTGTTAGTCCTCACGACTATCACTGATTCAATTTTTCATCCTCACATTCGTTCCCTACATGTATGACGAGCCGTCTTTTGCCCTACTTTTTTCACCAAAAGCTCGCCATGCATATCTTTCATCTCCCTCCTCACTTCTATCACTCCTCTTCCTCACCAATTCTTGTCTCTCACCTTCTCCCTTTAAGGTTCGTCTGCATAGCTGCATCTCATGAATATCTCCAAGATGCTATGCATACCTTCCTTTCCTTCACACTGCTCTTCTCCATCTCTCCGTCTCCTTCACTTCTCCATCTCCCTCCTCACCTCACCTCACCTCCCCACTGGCGTCTTTCTCTTCTGCATCTCTGGACTTATCCTCTTCTCAAGTCCTCCCACAATTGCTTGAGAATCGGAGTTTTCCGATCATAGCTTCCATCATCAGCTCTCTTTTTGATGTTGACAAAAAGGGGAAAAGTAGGAAGTCAGAGAAAAACCTTCTCGAAGGTAATTCCCTGCATCTTCTCGAAAGACTGAAGATGGTAAGGCAAAAGGATCACCAGAAGTTGTAAGGATGACATTTCAGTGAAGACCTCAAGTCAACGGAATACAAGTGTGAGTGGAACAAGCTTAGGAACATGAAGACTGAAGATGAAGATCAAGAAGTTCAAGGCGCAGCCAAGCAGACCACTGGAGTCCATGGGTTACCCATGTGTATTGTTTTGTTGTTTTTACTCACTTGTAAGTCTTGCCCTGTACCTCGACTGATGTCTCATCAGTGTTTCTTTTAAATGAAAAGAACTTCTTTTGATCTCAACCTGAAGACAATGACTTTTTGTCCAGGCTCTGATTAATGTCTTTCTGTCTTCTCCTTGTTCTGTGTTTGAACTGTTGTGTTCTTTCTCTTAGTACAAGTTTTAGGTTCTATTGCTAAGGGGGAATAGTATTCACCCTGTTTTAGAACTTGTGCTCTGAGTTCAGTCTTTTTCTTGCCTAGAACTGTTGTGTGGTTTTAGCATCATCAAAAAGGGGGAAATTATTGGGAACTTAATGGAATATCCTAATCCTTGTTTTGATGATACCAAAATCCATAGGCTTTGTTTGTAATAGACTAGCACTACACCAGAAACGCTCATACATAACGGATTTTATCCGTTATGTATGTGTAAAAATATCTGTAATGTATAATGGTGTAATGTATGTGAAATTTATACATAACGGAGATATAACCGTTATCTATTACATTATACATAACGGTGATAATAAATACATAACGCTTGATAATCCGTTATGTATAATGTTATACATAACGTGTTTTATCCGTAATTAAATTTTTATTTCTTTGTTATTTATTAGTTTTTACATAACGGTTTTCTTCATATACATTACACTCATCTGTGTTATCTTTGAATGTTATAATAACATCAAATCGATGTTTAGATAACGTTTTTTAACGTTATGTATGTTTTAATACATAACAGTTATATATTTTAAATTTTTCGTTATGTATGCTAATGACAGCTTTTAATTATAATTGATTTGCAATTAAAATTAATTCTAAAACAACAAAATAATAAAAACCAACCAATCATATGCAACCACCATCCAACCATATAACTTCACAAAATATTTGTACAATCACCAGCCAAAATATAACATCCAAAATATTTGTACAATCACAGTTTACAAAAACATAAGTTCTAGCTATTAGTGCTTAATTCTAAAGATTGATTACAAAACATCACTTCTCCTGCCATACATCTCTATTTCACTTCATGGAAAGCATCTGTACGAGCATCTGTAGCATAAAACAGATAGTATATATATGAAAAACAGCTGCACATGAAAGCTAAACTAAGAACATAAATAGGAGAAACACCAATCTTATAGCATGTACTAGCCTAATTCACAGGAGCATCAATTATTAAACTTTAAACATACCTATCCAGCCAATGCATTCTTAATCAGACACCTTGCCCATTCTTCACGAACCTCGTTCAGTTGGTTTTGAGAATAAGTAGTAACACCCTTAAACTACGAATACAAACAATCACCAATATATTTTATTAATAACTACTAATACTATGTTAAACAATATTAAAGTATAATGTATATAACAATACCAGTGATGACAAGTGAAAAGTTGAGGCTGCCGTATTTTGAGACCCTTCAATAATATCTCTCATAAACCTCATCACAAAGTAGCCACATTGCTTATCATCAGGTTGTGTAGGGTCCTACAATTATTACATTAGTAGATGTTGTAGTTTATAAGGGTGAAAATAGAATAGAAAGAACGGAAATATAAACTGCACAAGTCAATTTTGACCTGCTATCCGATGACAAAATCAGAAAATGTGCAAACATGTGGTCTTCTATATATATAACATAAACTACCGATTGTTTCTAATGGCAATGGGAGAACTAGAAAACGTATGAGGTTCAATCGACAGGAAGCCAACGCAAGATGATTCCAAGAACTCCTACAATGTGACTGATCACTTGATAAAAGAACTAGCAACTTTCTCTAAAGCCATAAAGTTATGTAAAATCCCTTTACGTGGAGGAGTAATGAAAGAAGTTTAAAACCAAGAGAGTATTAAAACTATGTCATAGACATAGTTACTCTTTCAATCAAAGAAGCACCACCAGTAGATAAAAATCTTACTATTCTTTCCGATGGCCTTTCTGATCTGGCCTTGGAACGCCGGGAACCAATTTCTGTCTTCGCTTTATTTTGTTCAACCTCATTTACTTTCCCAATCAATTCAGCCTCCCTTGAGTTTTCTTCCTTCTTCTCCAGCGCAACCTCATGCACCTGATCAATCACCTGCCTTATGGTATTCTGACCACTGCTCAAGTTGGATAAACTTGAAATTCCATCCTCTGCTGAATATATGACTAATTCCATGAGTATAATAAAACCATAACCTAGCATTCACTTCAGCAGGCAGATGCAAAAGAGAATACAAGTAAAATAACAACCTTCGGCGAGTTGTCTAGTGATATGAGCATTTTCTCCGGATGAAACACTAGAGCCTTTGGAACCAGAATCGGCTAAATTTTCCGAATAAACTACACCCAGAGGTTCTTTCAACGCAGCAGACGACTCCTAACAGTTAGAACATTACTTACAGCAGATCAGGACGACAAAGATCTAAAATCACCATAACAAAAATACACATCAAAGAAGGAAAGGAAAAGAAAGAATTCAAGAATTCATTACCTGAGGTAGCACATTTAATGGTCTGACTTCACCAGCGAATGTCTAAAAAACAACAAATCCAAGAATCAAAACCCCTCTTCTTTGAAAAGAAAAGGGCTAATAATACAACAATAGCCACAACAAGTAATTGATAAAGACGTACAAAGGTTGAAACATCTTCCACAAATTCATTCCTGGCTGCAAAAGAGCAAAAAGGAAATCACAAATCAATCAATAATGCAATAAAGAAAAAGAGAGCCAGTATAAATCATTACCTACTAAATAAATATACAAAAAAGGGCTTAAACAATAATTAAAAGAAAGACGGAGAATTACAAGAAGAGGAAGCGAGATACGCTCCAAGAGTGTTAGTGTATAGAACAATTGGGGCGAGAACGGTCACCGACAGCAAAAAAATCAGACTTCCGCAGCTTTATCTTCATAATTAATTAATCAAGGTTTCGAGTTCCAGGAACGAATCTCGCGGTTAAACACATTAATAGAACAACCCAGAAAAAGAAATCTAGATTTTTCAAAAAAAAAAAAAGAATTAAAACCACAAATGGGACATTCTAGTGCAATTTTGGGCTGAAAATGCAAAATAAGGAAAACCCACTCAAAGATTACTTTTCTAATGCGGATTAGAGAGAAAGCCCAGAAACGTGTGTGAAAATTGGGTTGAGTCTTGTCTTTGAAAAGAAAAGCAGTATATGTGTCGGGAAGAATCTTCTTCACAGTAGCGGAAGAAACACCCACAAACAAACACTAAACTAGTATCGATAAATCAAATAAAGAATGAATCGATGACACTCGACACTCGCAGAAGAATAATTATAAGAAGAGAATGGAAAAATATGAAAATGTAAATGGGTTTTGATGATGTTGATCTGAGTTGCGCTGTCCGCTACTGTTGTTTGTGAAAACCCAACACGCGAGTGTAAAATCGAGTTATAGGGGCTGCTAAATCGGTACAAATTGGCAAGTGAAAAAGAAAAAATGAAATTTAGATCCTTTACCCAACAAAAATCAATTCTTCAAAATCAAAGTACATGCAAAACCCCCATTATAAACTACAGGCAAAACCCTCAAAATCAAAGGTAAAAAATGAGTCTTTTCAACACAAATCAGAGCCCTTTCCCAACAAAAAATCAATTCTTCACCTCAAACCCTCATGATTAATCGCAGATACAGAGAGAAAAGGTGCTCAAATTCAAGAAATTGCTCTAAAGAATTACCTGTTTTTTTCTTTTTCGGACGACCACTGTTATTCCTCCGCCCAACTCTGTTCGTGGTGGCTGATATAGTTACTTCCTCTTTCGAAGCCCTTCTCTCTCTATATCCAAACAATAAGTAAGAAGAGAAATATGCAGAGACACAGAGAGGATTGTAAAAAATTTCACCTGAAATGCTGACCTCGTCGTCGACGACAGCAGAGGGAGTCAGAGGACGGCGCTGTGGAGGGCTTGGTGGCGGAGGAGTCAGTTGTGCGATAGTGGGGTGGGACGACTGGTGGTGCGACGGTGGGGTGGGGTAGGACGGCAGGTGGAGAGACGGTGGGGTGGGGTGGGACGTCAGGTGGCGCGACGGTCGGGTGGGGCGGCAGGTGGCGGTGCGAAGCTGCTGTGTTTTCTTCTTTTTAGAGGGAATTGATACTTAGGAGTGAAAATTTGAGAGGGAATACTTAGGTGTGAAAATTTGAGCGGGACTTAGCTGCTGTGTGTTTCTTCATTTTGTTGCGTAAACGTTATAGGGTGAATCTTTGTTTACTCAATTTTTTTTTTCATTTGTTTCACTTTTATTATTAATTATTAATCAATTCTTGATATTTAGGTTTTTAATAATATTTTTAGATTTTATATATCTGATACTTAATGAAAAAAAAATTATGAGTTTTAATTTTTTTAAGTTTGTATTTACAAATAGATTCATATTATAGAATAATCAATTTAGTTTTTATTTTTAAATATAATATAATAAAAAAATTTAAAAAATAATGTTTATACATAACAGTTTTCAAAGCGCTTATACATAACGGTTTAATAAACTGTTATAAATAATACTCATATATAACGTTTTTCGTAACGTCGGAATAACCGTTATAAAAAGATGATCATAGATAACGGTCGGCTTAACGGTTTTGTAATACCGTTATGTATGTAACTAATAGATAACGCTCAAACTTAACGGTTTAACTCAAACCGTTATCTAAGCGTTTAGACAACACTACATAGATAACGGTTTTTCATCAAAACCGTTATCTTTTCCAAAAATGCGCACATACATAACGGTTTTTAGAAAAAACCGTTATGTATGAGGTGTTATGTATGTGCATTTTTGTAGTAGTGTAGAACTGTTCGAACTCAAGTGTTAGAGTTCTTTTCTAGTTTAGTTGCTGTTATGAAGACTGAAGACTGAAGAACGTGTTAGATTTGTATAGTGAAAGCAAGAACGTTTTATGCTTGTATACAATGATTCCTGTGTTCACTATTTAATCTCCTATCTGATTGTGTTCATGATTGCATATGTATGTTCTTTATCTCTATATAAGTAGATTATATAGTGTGTTGTAGATCACAGAAGACCATATAATTGGATTAACCTTAAGAGATATAAAATGATCACAGCCGAGATGACTCTAAGACGAGTCATTGGTTTAGGCTGCAGTATAGATGGAAGGAGTTTGTCTTGACTACTTGTCTATACTGGTACGTCATAACGTATTGATAAGATCACAGTGAGATGTATTCTTCTCTCTGACATAAGTGAAGAATCAAGATCTCGGTGACTTAATAGAATCTTAATACTAATAAGATTTCAAATATATATGTTGATTCGGATATCACTTTGACTTACTATGGGTGAGAGTTATATAGTAACTTGAGTACTCTATATCTTGGGTGATAGCGGTCAATATATGATATTTGATTATCTGTATTAGTACCCGTATCCGGTATAAGATAATGACATCCCCTTAAGGAGCTCAATAAGGTTTATTGCGTTAAACCCTGTAGGTTAGTTCAGACGCAATAATAAAGTTTGAGTGGTACTACTTAAGGATTACAAAGAGATTAATTAATTTAAGCTGTCAGAGCTCTAATTAATTAATGGATGTCGGATATTTTAAATACGGGGATTTAATAAGTCTAAATACAAGCCCCGACTCATCACCGGCAATAAAGGGGTAAGTCAGTATTGATTCTCTAGTGGAATGAATTAATACTTATGAATTAATTATGATCAAGGCTGATAATAGAAATTAATTCATTTGAGGCCCATCTTTATTCCTTGTATCTAGTCCCTGGACTGGCCCAAAATCTCCTATGCCCTAGTTGGAGAATTTCGCCCATCACAGTTCTGGCGCCCCAAGGACTGTATTTTGTCTTTAAATACAGTTGTATGCTCTCAGGAAAATATACACGCTTTTAGGGTTTTGAGAGAGCAGCACGGGAGGCGCCAACTTGAGAAGGCCGATTCTCTCTTGGGAACTTTCACAGCTCGTTGTCCATCCAACGGTGAAAGCTGAGCGGGATACAGTTCAGATGATCAGAACTGGAGTCTTTCAACTCAATCATCGACAGCCTCTGCATACAATTCTCAAGTAAGTAATTCTAACTCCTATGTGCAGCACTTAAATTCATAGGAGCATGTTAGGAATTAATCGTTGTATGGTGAATTAAGATATCCAAGAAACGATCTCGCTGGGGCTATAATCTTTCAATTGGTATAAGAGCCTGGATTGTTTTTCTTGGCTCTGTCAGTTAATTCGCGTACGATTAATAATATGCATTATTTTTATTTTTGTTGCTGTTGTTCTTCGTGGTCTGTTGATTCGTGGGGTACGTCGTTTTGACATTGTAATTGTTTTTCCACCACGAGAAAATCCGTGGTTAGATTAGAATTTCAATTGTTGTAATTATTTTTCAGATGTAATCTTTAATTCTGGGTCAAACGAGATGCAAACGACGACGATCAAACCTTGAACGAAGAACAGGTTTTGGAGTTGATGAACAAATTTCCGTCTGCCTCTGAGCTCTGCTCTGGCAGTGAGCTCTGCTCTGTCTTTGAGCTCTGCTCTGGCAGTTAGCTCTGCTCTGACAGTGAGCTCTGCTCTGGCTGCGAGCTCTGTTCTGGCTGAAAGCTCTGCTCTGGCTGCGAGCTCTGCTCTGCCAGTGAGCTATGCTCTGGCTTTGAGCGATCTCTGCTCTGGCCAGAAGCTGGCGCTGATCTGCTTTTGCCAAGGCTGCGGATGAAGTAGCGCACGTATCTTGAATCTAACCCTAAGGGTTCCCAAACCCTAGTTTTCAAAGACAGGCCTGATGGAGCTGCTTCGGGCCGAGTTTTACGTTTTTATGTTTTTCTTTTCTGTTTTAAATGTAATAGATTAGAATTGGGATTCCACGAATGGGTCACGAAGAACTTTATTTCTTTTATTATATTCTTTGCATGTTGTGGTGTTAATCATTTATGCTCTTTACTTGTTGTTTTGTCTTTGCTTGTTAATATGTGTTTATTAACTGCGCTTAGACAAGCATGCTAGGTTTATCGTTTTCTTAAGCATGTTTTAGAATTCTGCGAGCATGTTTTTACGTGTTGCGTTCTAGATGAGCATGTTTAGGATTATGTGTTGAGCATGATCAAACCTTTTGAAAGAAAAAGACTAAGCCGTTTTAATAATTTTTAAAGTGCTTAAAAATTATTCTTGACCTCCACATGCGGTCTCTAGACAAAGTGATTGACGATGTGAGTAAACATCCGCCCGTGTGGCTTACTTCATATTTGTTCTTTCATAAGTTTGTCAGATAAGGTTTCTATAAAAATATTTATATCTATTAAAGTAGTGGGAGTTATACAGTAAACGTCCACCCGCGTGGCTTACTTGTATGATTTTCACGAGTACTTTGGAGAATGTAATTAAATAAGATAACCAAGATATTAAATTGAAAGCGGCATGGTCCAAGTGAGTATGTCAATTTCGAGAATTTAATTATCAAGGTTAAATTGTGGTCATTGCTTAGATATCATATCAAGTACAATGTATAACTTCCCGCGGAGTCCCTTCTTGATTATGATATGGTCTAGTTAAGGTCCAACTATTAATTTCCTTTGTCAAAAGGTTAAGTTGACATGGATGGAAATTAAACGACTAGGTAAATAGTCTGGTTGAGGAGTTCGTGTGTAAACGTCCACACGCGTGGCTTGCATATGAGATTCTTTGGGTGGTTGGAGGTTTCAATCAATATTGTTTTATCAAAAGGTTATAATATTATTGTTACGAATTATGTGCTTCATGTTCTTACATGTTTATTTTATTTTACATTCAGATATGTCTATGTCTCCTATAATCTCTATTCTTGCAAACAATCCTCTCACTGGTCTGAACTATGTTGAATGGAAACGTCATCTTATGTATATTCTTGACGCTGAGGAGCACAATTTTGTACTTACTATTCCACGTCCCGCGGCCCTTACTGATGAGTCAACTGATGTGGAACGAGAGCCGCATAGAAGGTGGCACATGTCAAATAATATGGCCAAGTGCTATATTATGACGACTATGTCACAAACTTTGCAACTCCAGCATCAGGTCATGAATGACGCGGCTGACATCATGTTGAACCTCACTGAGGTTTATGGGGAGTCCGAGAGATCTGCTCGCTTTAACATAATGAGAGAAATCTTAGCATGTAAGATGAGCGAGGGCAGTTCTGTACACGAGCATGTCATGCACATGATAAATCTTTTTGACAGGCTCGAGTTACTCGGAGGAGGTATCGAAGGGGATGTCAAAGTTGATATCATCCTGAATACTCTCCCCAAGACTTTTGGGAACTTCCATCTCAATACCATTATGAGCAAGGCCAACTATACTCTTAACGAGTTGTTGAATGCTCTAGTTATGGCAGAGGGAGTCATGGGCAATGGGAAAGAGGTACTTGTCGCTGCCAAGGGATCTGCTTCTTCGTCGAAAGGTGAGAAAAAGAAGTGAAAAGGTCCGAAGGGCAAGGGAGGCAAGAAAGCTAGTGGGAGTAGAAGCCAACGGAAAAGGGAAAGTGCTTCAAGTGCGGCAAGACTGGGCACTGGAAGAAAGATTGTCCGGTGCTCAAGGCAAAATGGACAAGGTACGTCACAAGTTTTAGTAACTGAGACATGTTTAGCTTCGTTTTCTAATCATTCTTGGGTAGTGGATACGGGGGCAACTGACCATGTTTGTTACACCTTGCAGGGCTTCAAGCCGACAAGGGAGCTGGGAAGTGACGAAATCACCATCTCCATGGGCAACGCGTCGAAGGTCGCAGCTGTTGCAATTGGAGATTTATCTTTATGTTTTGGTGATGAAATTTTAGTTTTGAGAGATATTTTATATATGCCGGAGTTTCGACGGAACATAATTTATGTTTCAAAGTTATTTTTGGATGGATATTCAGTTACTTTTCATAGATGTATCTCTATCATGAAAAATAACATGACTATTTGTTTCGGAATTTTGAACAACTCTCTCTATACTATTACATGTCCAATTAATAATTCTGTCCATGTTGGATCTACATCACAAATTTGTCCAAATCCAAATAAAAGGAAACACTTTTCTCATGAACAATATACACATGCTTGGCACCTAAGGTTAGGCCACATCAATCTAAACAGGATCCAAAGGCTCGTGTCGAATGGAATTTTGAAAGATTTTCAAGCAGTTCCATTTAGAACATGCGAATCATGTATAGAAGGAAAGATGACGGCAAGGCCTTTTAAGGCAAAAGGGAATAGGGCCTTGCATGTGTTAGAATTAATTCACTCTGACTTATGTGGACCAATGTCCACAAAAGCTCGTGGAGGGTATGAGTATTTCGTCACTTTCATTGACGACTACTCAAGATATGGGTATATTTACTTACTTCAACACAAGTCTGAATGCTTTGAGAAATTCAAAGAATTCAAGGCGGAAGTGGAGAAGAGATTGGGTAAATCTATCAAGTCATTGCGGTCTGATCGCGGTGGCAAATACCTCGAAAACGAGTTTAAGAAATACTTGTCAGATTCTGGGATCACATCCCAATTGACTGCACCGGGTACTCCTCAACAGAATGGTATAGCGGAGAGAAGAAATAGAACTCTTTTAGAAATGGTACGATCAATGATGAGTTATGCATCGTTGCCTATTTCGTTTTGGGGATATGCCTTGGAAACAGCTGTTTACTTGCTGAATCTAGTGCCGTCCAAATCGGTTCCTAAAACTCCTATCGAGTTATGGTTTGGGCGTCAGCCCAGTTTGAGCCATATAAAGATATGGGGTTGTCCTGCATACGTGCTAGAAAATGAAGCGAAGAAATTGGAGCCTAGATGCGAAGTAATGCTGTTTGTAGGATATCCTAAGGGAACAAAAGGCGATTATTTCTATAATCCTAAGGATCGAAAAGTAGTTGTTAGCACCAACGTACGATTCTTGGAACATGATTATATAGATAAACACAAGTCTAAGTCTGAGATTGTCCTTCAAGAAATCGAAGGCAATGGACAGGCGATTCCATCACCCCAGCCAAGTGTGTAAGTGAATGCACCACAGGACACTGCACAAACCATTGTCATAGCTGTACCACCACCGCTTCGTCGTTATCGTCCAACCCGATCGATTTATGTTCTTGGGAGAATCTTCGGATCTTCTTCCTGTTGATGAACAAAAGAATATCGACCCTGACAACTTTAGACAAGCGATGGAAGATTTAGATGCAGATTCTTGGTACGACGCCATGGTTTCTGAAATAGAATCCATGACTGCTATGGATGTA